>NC_029777.3:108521981-108564684 GCF_000817695.3 Arachis duranensis
AAAACTCTAAATCCTAATCCTATGATAACAGAGAAGAAAAAGACTAAAATTTAGGATTCTCAAAATTAATATATATAATAAGAGTATTTTAATTATTTTATATAATAGAAGTATTATAGTCATTTTTTATAAAAACAATATTAATTTAGTCGGATTCAAAATTTGTAGGGCCGTTAAAATGGGCCAAACCATCGAATTAGCCCGTTTACCCATTTAAATGGGCGGACTTTTCCCCCAAAATTAAGCCCGTTTAAATTTCGGGCTAAACGGGCTGAGTCCGATTAACCCAAAAAAATGACGGGTTAAACGGGTAACCCGTTTAATTTTTTTATTTACATTTTTTTAAAAAAAAGTATCACTTTTAGTCAATATTTTCTTCGATCCGACTCGAAAATCCGACCCATCAACTAAAAAAGTATTATTTTTTAAAGGTTTTTGACCTAAAAATAATCTTTTTTGTCAAATTTTTTTTTTAAAAATAAAATAAAAGGATAAACGGGCTGACCAAAAACGGTCCGAGTTAAAAAATTATAGCCTGCAAATAAAGCGGACTTAAACGGTCCAATCCATTTAACCCACGGGTTTAACGGATCGGGTCTAAATGGGCCGGGCTAGCCCATTTGACAGCCCTAAAAAATTGATTCATTATTTTTCGATCAAATTAATTTGTTTGATCTAATTTTGACAAAAATAACATACTTTAAGTGATTATATGTATTAAATTATAATTGTTAAAAAATATCTTTAAGAAAAGACATTTTCTGCGTTTTTATGGGAGCATCTGAGTTTTTATGGGAGCATCCCCCTTATCTAAATACAAAGATTGTTGCCACTAAGAAGCACAAATGGCCAAAATCTGTGCTCAACGAAGCTTGTGACTTCAGTAACTTGCTATCTTCCCTTTGAAAGAGGGTTTGCTTTCACCACATCCTTAAACTTCTTCTCTTTGTGTTCGGTCCACAATCGCCTAACATCTTCCCCTGTCTTGTGTAAATTCCACATGTAAAATGCATCACCCAATTCTAGCTTAAGTTTAGCCCTTTTCTGAGCAACATGAAATTGGATACACTCAACAGAACCTTGAAATTGGCAGCCACATGAATCTTTTCTTCCAGCTCCAATGGGATCCCTTTCGATAAGATTGGTATTCACCTTTGCTGCTGGCCATATTTGGTTTCCAAACCATTTTGAATCACTCTCAACAGCCATGCCAGTCCATTCAGGAACTTCAGCTTGATGGGCCGGGCCAATAGGAATGGGCACAGTGGCAGGTTCATCAAGTGACCATCTCCCGTAACATCCCTTTGTTCCTCCAGCATGTGATTTCTGGTCAGTTTTTAATCTCTCCCTAAGATTGTAGTTTGCCCCGACCTGATCATCATACATGCAAGGATGCATCCTTTGACCCTGCCAACTACGGTGATCACTTTTGAGAAATACAGCTTCCCGGAATAACAAAGCCTGCTTCCAGATCTCTTCACTACCATATGACTTCCACTTTGACTTTTTGGGCATTGAACCCATTGCAGGATCACAAGGATTCTCAGCCCTATCAAGAATCCAGTGCAGCATTTCTGGCATAGACTCTCTCTTCCTCTTTCGACCACAGCTCCCCTTATTAATACTATCTTCATCGCCACTATCACACCTCTTGCCACCATCCGAAACTCCAGTCAGGCTGTTTACTGCATCAGATGTATCCGCTATTGATGTTTTACTTCCATTCAAATGGTTGAGTCTATCCATTGCATAATTACGGCTGCATAAGTTTCCAACACTAGCCACATTTGTCTTCCGGTACAGTGAGTTCAAATCAACAATTTTTTTGGAATCACTGAGCTTTGGATTCAAGCACCTAACTCTATTAGTTCTACACAACTTTCTCCCATCTAGTAAGTCGCATACACTTTCCACCATGATAAAATTGTGAAAGAATAGGAAAAGAAAAGAGAAAGAAATTTTATTGATTGTTAATTGAATTGAATTGAATTATGAAATTAAAATTAAATATATATAGAACATTGTCCTATAAAAAATAAAAATAAATAAAGATAAGATAAGAACAAATAGAAATAAGATAAAGATAAGATAAAATAATAAAGACTAAGTGTATTAGAAAAATAAAAAAATATATTTTTTAAAAAGTTACAATTTATATCTTTTTTTTAAAAAAAAAAATTTCCTTAAAAAAAGATATTTCGTAATTATTGATAAACAAAAATATCCTTACTAAAATTTTAAAAAGACACTTTTATCCCCTTTCTTTCATGAATGTGCTATACATTCAATGTCTCTTTCATGCCTTAAACCTCATAACGAGGTTCCAACTCAAACTGCAGCTCCTCTGGTAATCTTTGGTTCTCTTCCTGCTATCTTTTTTTATCTATTTTATGTTTTCAATACATATATGAAAAGTCAACTGACTATTTCATACAAAATTAACGCAACTTTTATTTTCTTTTGTTATAATCACAGGTGATATCTTTTATTTTTGTTTTTATTTTTATAGATGGATGATATTTTATACAGTATTGATCTTGGCTTGATTTTTGAGATTCAATTTCATTGAATCATTAATTTTCAGTGTTATGATATTTTAAGAATCTGTATCTGATATTTTAGGAGTATTATTATGTAATATTTTGCCGAATTCACTATTGAAAGAATCATGTAATATTTTGAGATAAAATCTTTAATGATTTGATATAAAATATAATCATATATAAGTATAAAAAAATATACGAGTATCACAATATTAAAAAGTAAAAAATCTGAAATGATTCACAAATAAAAATATAACATATTCATTTAGTTTTTGTGAAATATATAAATATAAAGGTTGAAAGTTAAAATATTATTGTTTTTTTACACACTCAACAACAAATCATCAGATTCTTTTTTTTACCATTTCTTCTTCGTATTGTTATTATTATAAGCTTCATATTACTGTACTTTATTATTATTTGCTTTCTTTTACCATTTTTTCTTTATATTGTTATTATTATTTGCTTTCTTTTCATATTGTCTCTGTCTTCATATTATTTTATGTTTTTGTGTTTTTTTTAATTTTTTTTATCATTTTGTCATTATTATTATTAATTTATTTGTGATTTTTATTTGGTTTTTTATCATAGTATTTTATTTTTATTTAGTGTTATTATATTCACGATTATTATTTATATTACAATTTATTTTATTAACGTTATAATTTATATAGTATGGCTCCAAAATCTTTAGATAGGCTTGAACAATGTTTCAAGAATATCATAGTTACTAGTTATAGTGTTTGGGCGCCATCGAAAGATCCAAATCCTGAAGAATCTAATCAGAACAATGAGGATTTCGAGAGTGGAGGTGAAATGAATTATACAAATGAATTTGTTGAAGAAGACATTGTTAATTATACAGTTGTTCAAAGCTCTACTAGAGAGAAAAGAAGGAAGAAGACTTCAAACAAAAAAGTTGAGAAACGAGCTGGAATAATATCTAGATTACAGGACTTACTTGATTGTATTTTGGTTGGTGTGGAGTCAAAAGCTTTAATTAAGGGAGATGATCCTTGCTCAATAAAAAATTGCATCAAGTTGCTACGCAAATTACTTGATCTAGAACCATATAGTCCACAGTTCTATTTGGGAATTAGATTAATGGCTAAGCCACAATATAGAGAAACTTTCATTGCATTGAGTGATGATCCCAATCAACAACTTAGATGGCTAGAATCTTTTAAATTAGATGACATGAACCATCTTTAAACTTTTTTTTTCTGCATGAATTCTTATTATCGTTATTGTTGAACTTTAATTCAGTGACAATGTTATAATTTGTGTTTTGATTTTATATTTTGGAACTTTATTTAATAATGACATTGTGAATAGTATTTTTTGCTTTGTTATCTTATTTTTCATGTTAATTTAAATTATACAGGATGAATGATTATGAAACAGATAATGATACTGAATATGAAGAACATGAAAAAGATTACGAATCAGCTATTATATTAGCTATTTATGGAGTTGCCAATTATTACTTGCGATATGCCTCAAACAAGAGAAAAGGATTTCAAAACTATCAGGATATCAATGGCTATTAGAATTAAAGGAAGGGAATGAAATGCGATTTTTTGAACAATTTAAAATGAGAAAATCAGTGTTTAACCGTTTATGCAATGATTTGGTTCTCAATTATGGCTTGAAATCCACACATGTTAGTGGAGAAGAGATGGTAGCAACATTTTTATACATGCTTGGGCAAGGAGCTTCTTATAGAATGTTAGAGGAGCGATTTCAACATTAAGGTAAAACTATATTTCATCATGTTCTATCATGTGTGAAGAAATTGACAAAAAATATTATTAGACCTATTGATCCTAGTTTTAGAGACACACCTAAATATATTATGGATAATGATAAATATTGGCTATATTTCAAAGATTGTATTGGAGTTATAGATGGTATGCATATAATCATTTATGTTCACCAAGATGAGCAAGTACAATATATTGGTAGAAAAGGAAATACTACAACAAATGTAATGGGTGTGTGTGATTTTAATATATGTTTTACATTTATATGGGCTGGTTGGAAAGGTTCTACAAATGATACAAGAATTTTTATGGAGGCTCTTCGAACAAAAAAGCTAAATTTTCCACATCCACCTGAAGGTTAGTTATGTCATTTAAATTTATTTTGAGGTTACATTCATTTTCATGATAATATGTAGCTTGATTTTTGTATATTTTTTAATGTATTTCAAGTAAATATTACTTAGTTGATGCTGGTTATCCAACTTTTAAGGAATTCTTAGGACCTTATCATCATACAAGGTATCATATTCCACAATTTATACTAGCTCCAAATTTTAGATCAAACAATGAAAAAGTTCAACTATTGTCATTCAAGTTTAAGAACAGGAATTGAAAGGACTTTTGGAGTATGCAAAGCAAGATAGAAGATACTACAAAACATGCCATTAAGAGCCAAATTTAAAACTCAGCTATGCAAAGCAAGATGGAAGATACTACAAAACATACCATTAAGAGCCAAATTTAAAACCCAGCGTGATATCATTGTTGCATGTTTCACCCTTCATAATTTTATAAGAATGATGGATTCTGATGACATAAATATTTTGCAAAAAATTGAAGATATTATTTCGTTACAAGCCAATGAAGAACCAACACAAAAAGATGTTTGGGCAATAGAAGAAATAAGAGACAATATAAGAGATCAATTATCGAATCAAATAAATCAGTATAAATAATTATTTTTTTTATTATTATTAATAAACTCTTTTATGATTGAATGTCCTTTTAAGTAATTTTATTATTATAAAAGTACTTTTGTATTTTTGTATCTAAATAATAACATTTTTTAAATAAGTACTTTTAACTAAAGTATCCGAATATAAAATCACTTTTACTTTTGTAAAAGATCTTTTAAAAAAAGATCTTTTTCAATAATGACGCCCAAACAAGCCCTAAAATTATAATTGAATTTATATATTCTATTGGATTCAAGGTTCATCAACCAAAACCATATGATTTTATCAAAATACAAACTAGAAAGTTAAATAGTAAAAAGAAATATCTAAATATTAAATACCAATATAAAAATTTGTTATCAATCATCAAAATTCCCAAAAACTTGTTAAGTACTCAACATTAGAAGCCATTAGTTTTAATTTTAACAGAATATAAGATCATGAACAATTAGGGTAACTCCTGGTCTGGGGCTGCAGGACACCTTCTTCGCTTTAGTAAACGATTTATCAATGATGACTTTTCAACATTAGGGTATCCAACTATTCCAGCTCGAACCTTTATACAGTGACATGAATAATTCACTTCAACTTAGTTATATTCATTTAAAACAAGTACTAAAGAGTGAGAACTAAGTGTAAAACTTAAAAAGAAAGATAAACTTATTTTTGTAAAATGAAAAACACAAAAAATAGCCTAAAGATTATACATAGCAATCAGATAGATTATTTTGGTTATGCAATTTACTGATCCAAACCTTCACTCAAACAATGTGTTTCACTATATTTATATCATTTAGGAGTTATAGGAGTTATAAAAATGCTGCAACAGATAAAGAAGCACAAAATTACTACTCAAGTACTCATACGGTTTAAATTTTGTTTTCCTTGTATGGATATTAGATAAGGTAAGGAATTCTTTTGAGCAATAAGAGAAATTCTTTTGCCAAATAATTACTAAAGGAATGACACAAGTAAAATTGACACTTAATTGTTACATAACCCACTGGACGAGGAAGCTGTCCTTTGATTTTGTGTTTAATATTTACATCGGCTGCTAATTCCTTTGCTAACCGGCCTAATTTCATTGTACCTTTTGCAATACATGCAACACAGAATTAAATATGTGGCATGTGAAATTTTCTAACAAGAGAGGTCAACAGCTAGAAAGAAATTAATTTATAGCAGTAGCATAACAAATCCATTTTTAGCAATAATTTCAACAACGACATTTATCTATTCCATAGTCAAGTGCAAAACCTGTTCACAGAGCAGAACTTCATATCAATTTATATATATTTTTTAATTCATTAGAACAATAAATACTTAATAATGCAATGCAGCAAACTGAATTATCCATGACATTATCAATCTACAACTTCTATGTATATATCATCCGGTTCTCGGCAGGTTCAACAGTTTTTGCCGGTTCTTTAATTACCGGTTTTGGATATAGGACCGGACTGTTGACGTTGTTGGTTTTCAGTTGAACCGATTCGACTGGCCAGTTCAGTCCAATTTTTAGAATTATGGTTGGGTTGCATTTGTGGGCCATGAGACTTCTATATTGTTATCATGAACTAAGGTCGAAGAGTAATTTAATAAAAGTGTACATTGGTAACCGTAACTTTCACTTTTATTGGTTCATGTGCAAGTGAATCATACGTACTTGGTAGGGGTGGCAAAGCGGGCTGACCCATCCTAACCTAGCCAGCCCCGCATAGGCCTGCATTGTAAACGGGGCGGGCCGGCCCGTCCCGTTAACTAAAGTGGGTTTAAAATGCTAGTTCGTCCCGTTTTATGGTTAATTGGTGGGTCGGCGGACAAATCCGTTTGACTTTTTTTAAAAATAAAATTCATTAAAATTAATAAAAAAATAATAATTAAAAAATAAATACAAATAAAAAATAATTAAATTATAATATAATTTTTTTATTAATTTTTTTAATTTTTAACTTTAATAAAATTGTTCAAAATAATATTTCTCAATAGAATCATTTTTATTTTAAAAAATAAGCTACATAATTTGAGCATATATACAAATTTATAAAATAAAATAAATAAAGTTAATAACTAAAAGAAGAATAAAAACAAAAAATGAAAAAAGTGTTTAAAAATTATATTTTTGTAGTAGCAATTACTTTTTATTTAATAAAAAAATAAAAATAAAAATCTTTGGTCCGACAGGCCAGTCCGTTCCGTTCTACTAAAACCCGCAATTTAAGCAGTATAGATTTGGTGGATTTTTTAAATTTGATAGATTTTAAATTCTATCTAGACCCGTCTTTTTAGCGGATTCAACGAGTTGGCTAGACAGATTCGACCCATTTTATTATCCTGATACTGGCAGCGGTGAAAGAAAGGTTGAGAGAAAATGTTAGAAATTTGAATAGAGAGAGAAAGTTTAAAATTTGAGTTAAATAAGGAAAGAAAACTAGAAAAGTAAGCGGTCAAGGGATAGTGGATGGGGAACACGAGATGTGTGGATAATTGGATATTAACGTGTACAATATTATTAACATAATAGTACGGCGGAGTTTTTCAATATTGTAGAGAGATGGATGTTTTTTAAGAGAAAAAATATGAGGAGCCAATATTATTAGTGTACAATGTGTTAAATAAAATTAATTTAAAATTTAAATTAAATTATAATCAATTCATTAATTTTAAATATTTGCTGATTTGAAATTTGAAATAAATTAGAATTGATTGCCGTAAAACAAAAACCAAAATTCTTTCTCTCTCTTAACAAAAAAAACGAAGACTCTCTCTCAACGGTGATACATTCCTTTCTCACTGCAACACGTTCCTGCCGATGCTGTCGTCCACACCGGCCAATGCCCTGCAGCGCCTCTCGATTGTATGGGTCATTGTCACGACAACGCATCAACCCAGATCAGGAATGACTCTGTCGCAGCCGGCGTGTGCGTTCCTCCGGACGTCGACGGCGCAAGGTAAAAGGGTAAGTGTTTGTCTATTGATATGTCCGTCACTGCGTTGAAGTTCGTAAATGGAGTGCAACGTCGTTCATTTTCAGTCGGTGATCACAATTCATCGGTTCAAACTTTTTTTTTCTATTTTTTGTTTTTCTAATTTTACGGTTACATCAAATAATAAGAATCATGTGTCAAATTATACATTTTTTCTTTCTTTTAATAAAAATTAAATTGTTGGATGATCATAGTTGTTTCTTTTGTTTATTCATCTTCTTTTTCTATTTTGATGGTCAATTTAGGATGGTTATTTTAGTAGGTGTGTGTATGGTTATTTTAATTTTTATATAGATGATTATTTTGATTTGATTGAGTTTAGTTATATATAATTGAAGTATGCGGATGATTATTTTTATCCTTGACTGAATGGTTATTTTTATTAAAGGTGAGTGACGTATGGCAAGTAGCGACCGTGAAATGGGATTATTGTTGATGAAGGTGGGGTGGCTATCGGGTGAAAAATAAGAGAGTATTAGAGTAAAATATTTTAATAAATTAGGATTTTAATTTTTTTTAAAATAACTAATTGGATTTTTTTAAAATTTGAAATTTGAAATTGAAAAATTTAAAATTTGATCTGAAATAATTGAATAAGAGTTTTTGAATTTATTATTTATTTCTATTGGACTAAATAACCGACCCATTATACACATTGTCAAGATTTTTCATTGGCTCCCTAGCGAGACTCTTTTCAAAATTATTTTGTATAATTGAATTTAACATTGGTATGAAAAATTTTTTTAACTGTCTCAGAATACATATAAAACGTCACCACCGTTTTGTGCATGTTAATAATTTTTTAATATTAAAAAAAAATGGCAAGCTGTTTTGTCTTAAAGAATTTTTTTATTTTTTGAAATTAAAAAACTGAAAACGGCCATATTACACGAATTTTAAAGTTTAAAATTAGTCAAAATAGCGGTGATGTTTTCTTCAATGGTGAGGGGAGGAGCAAGTATTTTTAGAAGTGGTTTGTTGTTGTTGCTGAAGAATTGAAAGCAACAGAAGAAAAAGAAATGACGATGGAGACATGGGATTATTTCTGTTGTTGGGTTATGCAGAGAATAAGAGAAAAGTAAGTCAGGTGTCCAGGTAACGGCGGCACTTCCACAACAATGTTAAACACGCCAATGGGCTCATTTTTTGATTAGATTTGATGGTCTCAAAACGTTTAGACTATTAAATAATTTCATAATAAAACATATTTTTTTATATTTTTTAATAACTGCTAAATAGTCCTTATTTAATTTTAATTACAAATTAGTTCTTTATATATTATTTAATTATAAAATTTATTTTTTATTTTATAAATTATTATTTTATTATTTATCTATCATGTTTTTTGATAATCAAAAACTAAAACAATAATAAATTAAAACTTCCATTAATCGTAATAAATATTTTGCAATCTTAATCAATCATAATTTTATCGTTGATCGAGTTATATACGTATTGGGTTGGAAAAATCGTGTTCTTTAGAAATTCAATCGATTGGATGCATAAACCAATCGATTGAAATTTAAGTTTCCAAATTTCAATGGATTATAATTAATACACAATCGATTGAATTTTGCAAGGCACGTGGAGTTTTTCTTATTCAATCGATTGGTCATATTACCCAATCAATTAAAATCATCAAAGTAATATGAGTTTAGTTAATTCAATCTATTAGTTCTATTACTCAATCGATTGACTTAAGCTATTAGAATGATATATAAAAATTTAATCAATTGGTATGATAATTCTACAACAATCAAGATTGTGTATTTTAGCATGTTCGCCACAATTTATGCCAAAATTGAAATCATAATTCACCTAATATAATGTCTTGTAGCTGAATTGCGTCCTAACATTTTTATACATTGTTTTACTCGCATCGTATCCTTATCCTTCATACTTGTCTGTGCTTCATATTTTTATATCGGATCTTGCGTGATTTAAGCCTTTGACTTGTAAATATGTTTGATGTAATGTCCTCTGCAAAACAGTAGTATAATAGTCTCTTTTATTTTGAAGTAAAAAAAGAATTTAATAGAAGTGATAAAAAAAACTTCTGAAAAAAAAAAAGAAGTCATATTTTACTTCTTCAAAAGTTCTTAATTAACTTCTTGAGATATTAAAAGTTAAAAAAAAAAACAATACCAAATACGTGTAATATATAATAAAAAAAAAGTAATTTTTTGCTATTTTCAAATTGGAGTTTTAATAAAAATACAAAATACATATATTTAACTCGGGCTGTGTTAATTTTGACTCTCAAAATATTAGTTAATGCAAAAATGTAAAATACAAAGTACAACGTTACAACTAAGATTGGATTCCACTATTCCTGTGTCAAAAAATAAATGAAAAAAATAATACCTTTTCACAACAAATTAAGGAAGCACCTAATACAAATTAGATAAATATCCTCAATGCATAAAACTAAAAAAAATGATGGAGTATTGTATGTACTCAAAACAAGGATCTAAAAATTAGAACTTACTAACATTAGGGTTAACATATATATTGTAGTGCGTGATCCCAATTACATTGAATTCCTTGTTAACGTGTTGCAATATAAAGTGTTCAACTTCTTCATTCGCTGCCACAGAAAGTTAAAGATTCCAGTGTTTATGATCCCTTCATAATCCCCTTCTTGAGAGTGGTAACTTGTCCTTGAAGCAACTCCATTGTTCCTTCTCCTTTAAGAGTTCATCATTTGCTACAATCAATGAGAATAGCGGAATTCATCATATTTTGAAGCAACTTGGTTGATATATTTTATTAAGATGTAGTGTTTTTATAGGGGGAGAGAAAATGTTTTAATTTTACAAAATAAATCTTTGAAAATGTTGAATTTTTGTGGTTGACTTTTGTCAACTCATAATAAATTAAACCTCCATGATTGTGACTTGCAATTGGGTGCAATTGGGTGGAGGTTTAACAAGCTTTTAATCTAAGTTTTTTGTTAATAAATATTTTAGGAGCACCACTTAATTTTATTTATTTTGAAAAAAAAAAATCTATAAATTTCTTATATGATAGTGAATGAATTGGATACTTGTTAGTTAAATCTTTAATTTCCAAAATAATGTTTTGTTTAGGGTTGCTCACAAATTAATTTTCAATGTATATTAAAAGATATCAAGCTATAACAGCAAAAAACAAAAAACAAAATCTTATAGATGAATAATATATAGTGTTCCTAATAACAAGGTTATTGTTCATTATAAATTTTAAAAGGAAAAAAAAACTGTGCAATAATGCAAGATCAACTAATTAGAAACTACAGCCACAACAAAGATAGAAAAAAGAGAGCATTGAGACCAATGCAATAGCTTCAAAAATTGACACAATTTTGAAAATCATATCATCTATGAAAGAAAGTGGCCAACAAAGCTTCTTCCACTTCAATGAAGACATTAAAAACTTCCAACTCCATGATTTCTTCCTTAGCTTCTTGAATAACCATGTCTTCTTAGTAACTATGTCACTTGATTCTCTCTCCATAATAATAACAATCTCTATATTAATATTATTGCTATATGAATTTTGCTTGGATACTCATAATGAAAAATGGTTAAATATATAATAAGGAATAAAGCAAAAAAGACTTAGGAGAATCTATTAATATTAGTACCACGTGGTTGGTTTTTTAGGCCAATATTTCATTCTAATTCAATGGACTAATAACAAAAGATGCCCCAACTAACTGATAAAGAGTGTAGAGAATATTGTGGCAACTATGAATTATTAATACTAATAAGGAATCAAGTTTTATGCTTGACAAGATTTGAGTCGGTGTTCTGGTGATGAATTTTTGTGTAGGTTCTACCGAAAGCTCAAAAAACCTACAACTTTAAATCGAAATTTAAGTTCGATATATATTCCATTCAAATTACACAAAGTTGATGTATTATGTTCATAATTTTCTTAACACATTGTCTAATACAAAATGAAATGAAAAATAGGCAATTTCTAATGTCTTGAAATTAAACAGATATTTCTCTTACCGAAAAGAATTGCATCCCAAAAACCAAATCCAAAAGAAATAGCCCAAAAGGGTGAGTCAATACTAAAAATATAAAATTATATACTATAAATCTTATGAAGCCCAAAAAGAGCCCATTTGATACAATCCAATCAATTTGAATTTAAAAAAAAATCTTGAATACCCAAAAAAAAATCTTAAAATGTTGAAATTTGCATCGGACATAGATAAGTATGAATTGTATGAGTCATCATTAATTACTAAATGCAGGCTTCAAAAGACACTTATGTATATATGTGGTGATATTAGTTTTGAATTCTATGATGATATTACTTGGAATTGACTTATCACTTATGTATCAATGAAGATGACGATGATGGCGGTGTTAATATTAAATTGTTTTTCTATAATGACTTTGTCTTTGTAAACACTAATTAAAAGATTTATAGTTTTATACTTTGAATTTATGTTTATGATTGCGTTCAAGGTGGAATATATACTCTTCAATACGCCCAAATTTCTCTGTACATTTTTTTTAGTATTACTATTTGTTTGCATCTATTTTATGTAGGTGTAATTCCTCTACACAGTATATAATGATTTAAACTATAGTAATAAACTTAAGGTTTAATTTAATAAATTATTCGTGTTAACTATTTTTCAAAATTATTTTACCTAGAAATAAAGCATTTATAATTTTTTTTATATTAATTCCCTTGATGCATAATACAATCCACACGAAGTGCGAATAACTCACTAGTTTATATATAGTTGTTAAAATTGATCCGGATAAAAGGAGTAGAAGAATGGCTGATTGAGTTCAGTTATTTGAAATATTTGGTTAGAATGCAATAACAAGATTTTTAATAATAAAACATGACATTTTTGAGCTACAAAAAGTAAATTAGTATTGATTCCACTAGTTATTGATGACAATACTAAAGATAACATAAAATTATTAACTTTGTGTTTAGATTTATTTTTGTATTTGTTTGTTTCATGCTCCACTCTTATAAAAAAAATATTACTAATTTTTTAGAATCATTGATTGAACTATTTAATATATAATTATATATTTTTGTTAAAAAAAAAGTATAGATACTGTAGTGAACATATGGTGAAAGGTTAAAATAATTTAATTATTTCCATAATTTTATAATAATAAAAAAAAGTTGAATAAGTGTTGAGATGGTAGCTAACTTGCTATACTTAAAGTGTGAAGTAAGACTCAAGTTTGAAGTCCACGTTACCCCGCAAGTTGTTTCTGACTTTAGAGATGAAAAATCAAACATCTTGGTAACTCCGTTGAGAATCAACAAGAACATGATGATGAAGAGTTCCCCAAGATCTTCTTCAACACCAATGGATCCAAGAATCTGGAGCAAGCTACCTCCAGAGATCTTAGAATACATCCTCTCTTTTCTTCCCCTCAAAACCTTCCTCAATCTCAGGTCAACTTGCAAGTCTTTCTGGTCTCTCATCTTCACTCCTCCTTTCATAAACAAACACTCTTCTTCTTCTTCTTCACCTTTCTCTAACTTCCTCTTCCTCTCACACCCTCAGTTCCACCATAGCCACTTCACACTCTATGACTGCAACCACGCCACGTGGCGCAACATCTCCCTCTCCCTCACCACCAATGATTCTTCCTCCCTTCACCATTCTTCTCCATCATCATCATGGTTCACCACACTTGTTTCATCCGGTGGCTTGTTCTGTCTCTCCGATCCAACCTCATGTTCTTTGCTTGTGTGCAATCTCTTGGCAAAAACTTCTAGAAAGATTCAATATCCAAGTTTCAATCTTCACCTTGAGCATCTCACTTTTGTTACAACCCCAAAAGGGTACACAATTTTTGTCCTTTTCTCTCACTCTTCTTCTTCTCCTTCTTCAAGTTCTAGTAATGTGTTTGTCTATGACTCAAAGGTGCTATCTTGGACAAGATTTGAAGGGCGTTTTGGGGTAAATTTAGGTGATAACATTCGCCAGCATCAAGGTGTTTACTTTAATGGGGGTTTGTATTTTGCAACCCCAGAGCCATTTTCTGTGGTGAAATTTGATTTGGGGAATGGCAAATTGGAGAGGCCAATTGGGGTGTTACCAAATCAAGTTACATTCTTGAGATTGGTGGGGGATGGAGGAGAGGGTAAAAAAATGTACTTGGTTGGTGGGGTTGGAAGCAATGGAATCTCAAGGAGCATAAAATTGTGGGAGTTTTGTGAAGAAAATGATTATGGGAATTATTGGAATGAAGTTGAGAGTTTACCTGATCTTATGTGTAGGAAATTTGTGTCAGTTTGTTACCATAACTATGAACATGTTTATTGCTTTTGGCATGAAGGGATGATATGCATTTGTTGCTACACTTGGCCTGAGATTTTGTATTACTTGGTTTCAAGGAAGACATGGCATTGGCTTCCAAGGTGCCCTTCTTTGCCTCTCAAATGTAGCTGTGGATTCAAGTGGTTCTCTTTTGTTCCTAATCTCTATGCTGCTGTTTGAGACATGTATGTAATGTTTCACCCTTTTTGTCTTTTATCTTCTTTCTTCTCTTTGATTTTTCAGTTGCTTTTAGTTTGTTGGAGATGACCTTAGATTTGGTATGTTTTTTTTTTTTAATATGAATTTTGGAATGAGAATGATACTTGATTAGTTGAACTTATCTTTCTTTGTGAACCTTTAGCCCCATTAGATGTACAGTTTCTTAATTTACTAAGGATTATTGCTTAAGCAGCTTCTGTGTGAGTTTGATTCAGTATTAACAAGATATCACTTCTGTAGTTCTGTCTAGGTCTAGAATTGATTTCTCAAAGTAGTAAGTAAATAATCAAAAGTCATATGTTAAGATAGTTCCATCAAAGTTACAGGTAACAATTTTCACCTAAACCATATTGATTAACACTTTCTTGTCATCTTGTAAATTGTCTTATGCTTAGTCTTTGGGTTATTTTATCAAATTCAATGGTATAATAACTAAAAAGATATTTTTATCCACCAAATTTCCTGAAATAAATTGCTGTTTCTAATACTACAAATTGTTGAAATTTATTTTAATATTTTTAAAATAAGTTACAAATATGTTTTGAATTTTAAAAATATTTCTATATTAATGAAAGGAAGAATTCTTTAACAAATTAAAAAAATATAATAATTAAGAAATATAAAAATAATATTATATATTAATTTTTATTCTCTTAACATGAAAATATCAAATATCATTTTCAAAATAAGGATAAAAATATCAAATTTTCAATAACAAATTTTAAAACTTAAAACAAACATAATATTATTTTTATAAACAATTTGTAAAAATAAATTAAAATTTATTGAAAAAGACGTTATCAACTCAATCCAATTGCCGTTCTTCCATTAATTTGCATTGTTTATGCTCTTGGATTTAGATTGGTACGTCTTTATCGATACTGACACAAGATAATTTCCAGGATCAGGTAAGATGTTACAACATACAAATCAGAATATATAGCTTTACGATAACATCAATCTAATCATATTTGACTATGTAAAATCTTAGCAGTTATTAATGATTATTATCATTTTCTTTGTAGAAAAAATAAAAAAAGGGAATATGTCTGTGGTTTTGTATAGCTATTCTAACACGATACATGTTACAACGTTTGACCTTCCAATTTGTATCCTTTTATTCATAAACTTCTCTCTCTTTGAATTTCTCTTTGATGCCTTCCATCATTTTATTTTTGACATGGCTTGGGAAATGGTCTTACCACTTAATTAGAGGGTTATTGAAAAACCTTTAATATAATACTTAATTATTATATTTTATAGTGTTTTTTAAAATTATAGAAGCGGGACAATACAATATGCCTTCCGCCCATGATTTTAAAAAATACTATAAAATACAATAACTGAGTATTACACCAAAATTTCGTTAATAACTAAAAAAATAAACGATCTTAGTTACCCATAAGTAAATCATGATAGAACTTCCGTTATTTCGAATTAATGCTTGATATTGGTTTGATGAATTTTAGTAGTAGTTGTAATAAAGACCAATCCTAAGTTGAAAGACAGTAAATAAAATGAAGTTTCCGATTGGCATTTGAAAAATAATAAGGACAGTTAAAAAACAATTACAGGTCGCATGTCAAGTGTCATAGGCCAAAAAATTCAATGGTCATTAAGTTTCCTTTGAAAATATTATGGAAAATACACAATTATTAATTAAATACCGTCTATGTAGCCTAATTAATTATATTTTTATGCCTACTACTGGAATAGTCATATAAAACAATGAATCTAATTCAATGTCAATGAGCAATATTTTATGCTAATCAAAATTAAACTCATAAATTTTGCATGTTATTGACTTCTACTTAACAAAAGATATAATCATTTTGATAAATCAAGATAGTAGAGGTCACACATAATAAAAGTTATAAATTTAATAATAGTTAATAATTTTACCAAATTTTTTATTTTAGAAGATTTGTTCTCTTACAAAATCACATCAAAATGGCAAATAAAGCTTTCATGGTTGTGGAGGTTGCCAGCTACTACCAAGTACCAACCAACAACACTTTAGCTTACATTTCTTGTAGCTGGGGCTAGGGAACGAGTATTAGTATTACTATTTCTTTAGTCCACCTTCAAAGCTTAAATAAAAGAATGCTGACTTTTTAGGCACAATTCCTAGGACTACATTAAGAGGGATAAAAAGAATCTTCTTAAATAAAAGTATCCCAAATTATAAAATTAGAATCAATTTGGACTGATTGAACAGGGTCCCAGAAAAAGACAATAACCGGTCATTATCTCTAAATATTTTAGGGTGCCTTAAGTAAACAGTTATAATATATTATATTACAAAATAATGTCAGTGTTTATAATCTAACAAATAATTGTCAATGAGTGGCAAGTAAAAATTTATACTCATTATTTTTCCAGGTCAAAAAAATATGAATATTGATTCTCCTATATATTAATCCGTAATTATGATCTCACACTGATAATGAATTATTGTATTATAATATGAACCATAACAAAGACAGAAGGTCTACAAAGACTGCTAAGCACTAAAAAATAGAAGGGGGCAATAATTGCTCAGATTCTGCATGCAATTAATGCAACATTTCAACAAGGGTAACATGTTCATAACTTGAAAGAAGCTTACAAAGTGTTTACAATTTTGCTCTACTAATTGCAAGTAAGTGGACTTTAGCCCAAATCAGCTCAAAGGATGAGGGGTGAGTTCATTATGGGGAGATAACAACAAAGGTGAATGCTTATCAACATATGGAACTGTGAATTCACTGAAAGACCAAACTTCATAAATTCAAGCAACACCCAGAAGTTTAAAATAAATTAATGATAATTAGTTTCAAATTAGATGCTATCAATAATTTAGATTTCATTCCCATGACAATGTCAATACAATCTCAATACAACCAATCAATCATTTGAATATAATAAGAACAAAATTGAAGGCATCGACAATCTATATCGATTTCCTAAACTTTCTTACTCTGTTCTACCTGATTGAAGAAATATGTGGGAAAAAACATGGAATATTTTATCTGTTGAGATTTAGCATTATCACTATATATAAATTCATTTATGGCTTGAGCAAAAGTGAGAAGCCAAACTTGGGGCTATTTTCCAAAGCCTTCGTTTCAAAGGCACCCGAGATAGTCAAGAATGACTTGTCTGTAAGCTCATGCTGCAACACAGCTCCAAGGTTCCCGTGGTTGTTCAGCTTTGCTTTCACAACCGTCTGTGTATCGACTACGTATGAACATCCCACTGTCAATGTGTTCTCATTGGTAGAGAACCTTCTGCTAATCTCTCCTACAACGGCGCCCCCATTCAACTTTTCCAGCTGATGCAAATACATTACCTTCATGGAGTCTCCTTTGTCAGCTCTACAAAGTATACAGAAAAAGAAAGGGAGGAAATAATTATATACCGAGGCAAAATTCTTTTAACATTGACATTGCACATTACTCACACCTGATAAGTTGTAAAGTATGAATCTCAAAACAATCAATACATGTAAACTAACAGTTATTCAACCAGAGTTGCAACAGCAAAATCTTACATGCTGAACGCTTAGGTATAAAGAAAAAAGAAAAGAACCTCTGATTAAAACATCCCACCAAAATAAGAAGGAATTTCATTCCAATAAAGTAATCATCTGAATTTAATATTTAGCTTTGAGGGCATGGCTTGTGAAAGTCACAGTTCAAATCTTGGAATCGCCTCTTTGCTTCCAAGAGATTGCGCTGTACATCTATCCTTTGCACTCCTCAAACCCATGACCAGTTAAGCCCTTCCACTAGGTTGCCCCTTTTAACTTATATTTGACTTTGTAAAAATGCATTACTTATGTCAATTTAACATTCAACAATTAAAAGTATTTCTATACTTACAAAATTACTGAAGCATTGGAAGTCGGCATTTTCAAGCAAACACCAGCATTGTACTTTGTTAACTTGCCAATAGCCGTTGAAAAGCTGGTTTCTGCCCCAAATGCAATGCCAGGAGTCCCAATTGTTGCAGAAAAATCAATTGTAGGGGAACGATTGAAACCAAAGGCAGTAGTAAAAGCCACATGATCATGAAGATACTGAAGCTCTAACTGCATCAAAAAACAACAAATTACTAATATCCCAAAATGATATATTTCTCTCCAATCATATATACCAAACAATCCCAATACCTTGCCAGAGTTGTAATCAGGTACTCGTATGGATGCAATCGCTTTAGCAGAAGGCAATATGTCTGATATAGTAAATGTTGTCAATACCTACAGAACAGATATCAGTTACTACAAGGCATAATATTTCAAAAGATCACTTTTTTAAAAATATTAATTTCAACAGCACCACTTTTAGTTAGAGTCATTTAAAAAGAAAGGATTAAGGATTTGTGCATAGCTTCTTAAAAGGTAAAAAGATATAGGAGCAATGCATCAAATAAGGAATATAAACAAAAAATTTAAAAAAAGAGAGAAAGAAATTAGGGAGAGCAACATACACTTGAGAAAGAAATTAGAGAGAGCTACATACACTTGATTCAGTATCAACTTTGACATGAACTTCCGTTTTGTCTTTGTATTTAAACAATGCAGCCACATTTCCAGATGAGAGTCCTCTACTTTTCAACAATGTGGAACTCAAATCCTGAAATTACAATCAACAAAACAAAAAGCAATTTTCAATAGCTGCCAATAAATCTCAACAGCATACACCATTACACCTCATAAACAAATCATACGATTACAACATCTAACCAATAATTGCTATTGCACTGACAGCAACTTCTATGAGATTAATTTTGACATATCAATATATTACCAATGTAAAATATTCCCATTATCAACCAACCAAATATCACCCCCTCTATGCCACATTGGACAATAACATAATAATTGCAAAACTACAAAACTACCATAAAAAAGATAGTAATTCAGAATTTCAGATTGTATATCCTACACTTGCATCCTTATAACTCCTCCACTGTATTCGAATATAATAATAACTCTTCACTCCAAAAACGAGCTAGTACGGTTAAAAAGAAAAAAAAAAGCAATAATTTTATCTCTGAAATGGATAACTACGAACAACTGCAATAATGATTCATGTAATTTGAACAACAAAAAATGGAGCACGGCGAAATGAATTAAAAAAATTTTAAAAATTTGGTGTTGATTTGGAAATCAACAATCGGTTAAAAAATGAAAGAAAACGCACAACACCGGTGTTGGAGGAGGAAGAGATAGTGAGTTTGTGATCAGCGTTGTAATCCTTCGTTAGGACATCTGCAGGAGGGGGAAAAAAACGCGATTTTTGAAAACGCAGAATCAGAACCAGAATCAGTGCGAGGAAGAAAGAAGGACGAGTTAAGGTTTTTACCTCTGGCCTTGCTGCCAATAGCAGAGAAGAATCCAGGTCCTTTGTTGCTTGACATTTTTGAATCTGAAGCTCGATGTGTTGCATAAAAAGAGAAAAATACGCAGAACGAGAGAAAAGAGGGAAGAATGGGGTTTAGGTAAAACCCTTTCTCTTTGCCGTCTCCCAAAACGACGTCGTAGGAAGCTTCACGCGACCAAAACAAATTGAAAAGGCTATAAAATAATGCTCTCGTTGAGAGTCGAACTCAAGACCTCCCGCTTACTAAACGGGTGCTCTAACCAACTGAGCTACGAGAGCTTGTTGGCTATGCAAGATTAATATAATATAATAATGCATATTAATTTTGATAAAACCAAATTCACGTATATTCTATACTTAGTAGTATTCTCCATTAAAGAAATAATAGTCTGTTTTTCTGATGTATATATATATAGGCATATTATGTGAAGAGTTAGTTTTAGAATAAATAGTAGTTTGTTGTATCTGAACTATCTACTTATTAGTTGACTATTCCTATTTAGAAATTGAATGAAAAATGTATGAAGAAGGATTCAAAACGGTCCCAAAAGCTGAAAACATTTGTGAGGCGACATACGATGGAAGCTAAGGCACAAAACAATAAGGTTATTTTGAAATTATATTTTACTAAGGAGAAGAACGAGAGAGGTTCGATGGATTAAGGCAAATGTGGATGCTTCATTCAGAAAGGATACGAGCTATAGCAGTGGTTTTCGGAGACAACAAAGGAAAGATTTAATCAGAATTTACAGGATTCATTCAAGCAATATCAAGTACAGTAGCAGAAGCTTTAGCTATCAGACAAGCTCTAATCATTGCAAATAATTTGTCCATGGAAAAAATTATTACTTAATCAGATAGTTTAAAAATAATACAAGCAATCAAATCCAGAAATCCAATTGGAGAATCATGGAACAATTACCTGATAGGGGCGTAACTTGGACTTCCAGGAAAGGCAACCTCCTTCAGAGATGGGAATGATTTGATACTGCTACAACGACGGGAGGGAGTCGAGGTCGTGCCGGCGAGGATGAAGATGACGATCGGGGGACGAGAAGAGGAGGGCGACCTGGTTTCCGAGCACATTGACGCAGGGGCTTGGAGCTTCGAAGATGCTGCCGTCGATCAGAGCTTCGCCTCGCCGGGATGGCTGAGAGAAAGCTGCTGCAATGGAGGGGGTCGCGCAAGGGGGAGGGAAACCTAGGTTTGAACTCCGGGTCGGGTTGAGGTTTGGAGCTCCTGTTTTTTTGGGCTTGGGTCAGGTTATCGGCCCGAGTCCCAGTCCAAGAAAAAGGAGAAAAATTGTTTTTAAAAAGTTTTGTATCATGACCCAAAATAAAAAAAAAAAAAAGTATTTTTGTATATATTTTTACCTTCCACTACTTTGATATATTATCTAACGTATAACTCATTGAGAATGGAATTTATCGTAACAAAGACGAGTTTAACCAAGTTGGATTGGCATAATACTTAGCTACTTAGCTCATTAATCTATTTAAATAAGCATCAAGTTTTAATATTACTTTATGCATATAATAATCTATTGATAAGTAATAAATTCTTAAATAAAACTCAATAATACAAGTTAGTGCTTTAAAAATACAATTATTTTCATAAAGCCCTATGCTGAATAGATGGGCCTAAAATAATCTATTAATGAATCATTTTGCGATTTTTGTTTTAGTCATGTAAATCACTTTGCTTTGAACAAGCCAAAATTTTGTAAGAAACTAAAGTGAAACAATAACATAAAACCAATGACAATTTTAAAAAATCAATGAAGAACGTGAAGTGCATACAGGAAGCTGCGCAAAATGAATATAAATTTTTAATAAATATTGCTCCTACAATTTTTAGCAAATATTTTGTATGTAAATATAAGCTTTGGAAAACTTTAAAATGTATTGGTATATTGGTATTTTTATAATTTTTAACTATTAATTTTAATTATAAAAAATATATAATTAACATCAACGATTAAAAAATATTAAAATACCAATAATTTAGTATACTGATATACTTAAAAATTTTTATAAATTTTTATTATAAGTATAACCATAGGTATGTGCATATGAATTTTTCGAACAAGAATCTTTTAATTTTTAAATATATATAAGTATTACAATAATATTTTCATAAATTATGCATATAAGTTTTATAATGATATTCTCATAAGGTGCTTGACCCCAAAAATATTTAAAAGATTGTTATCGATAAAATTTGTGAAGTTTTCCGGGAAGCTGAAATTAATAATTAAATAAAATAACTATTTCATTTTTTTTAACTTGTCGTATTTCACCGACTGAAAATTATTCAGACTAAATAAGAGTATTTAACATAACATGTATTTATTAAAATTAAAAATATTTTATATTTATTTATTTTATTTTATTTTTTATATATTTTATATTTATTTTTCATTTGACCTTTACCTGTCTTTTCTTTTTCGACTTTGGTTTTATTTATTTATTTATTTATTTATTTATTTATTTATTTATTTATTTATTGTCTTTAGTTTGGTTTTTCTAAAAAATTGTTGAAATAATATTTTGCTCCTATATTTTTGTTTTTTAGACCTAATTCCTGTATTTTTATTATTATCTAACAACCTATATATTATGGACTTCAAAATACTAAAGCCCTTTATGTTAGTACAGCATAAGTCTAGAAACAATGTCGAAAAAATATTTTATATTTAAGTATGATAATAATTAAATTTTAAAGTAGTCTTTTAACTTATTATTGAATTTCGAACTCGTCCGTAAATTTAACACCAAAAAACTTTCCATTCATTGCTTGTTATAAAAAAGTTGAGCTGGACTGATTCTTATCACGCTAGAACTATAACGGCTAACTAACGTAATGAAAAAATTTTATTTTTATAATTTTGTCTTTTTTCTTCTTTTAAAATTCTAATCTCCAAATTATCTTAACCGAATTCTCTTTTTTGCTGACTTCTTCTTCTTTCTTCTTCAACTATTCTCACTTTCTAAATCCAATAATCACTGCAGAAATAACAACAACAACAACAATACCTTTAATTCTCGCATGCTCATAAGATTCATCCCGATCATGTTCCTGACACAGACATAACAACCTAAATAGCAATAATCACAATAATAAATAGCTAACAATAAAAAAAAGAGCAACAATTATAGAATAAAGAATAACAAAAAATCAACTGTTGTAACTACATTAAAACATAATCAGTAGCAACAATCATAATTGAATAACTAGAAAAATTAATAAAAAACTCACTTTGACTGCATGCAGAAGGAGAGAATCGAGCCAGAAAAGAGAAGAGGGAGGCAGAAGAAGATAGAAAGAAAAAATGAGACAAAAAAAGAGTGCAGATGCGCGAGCAATGACATCAATGAATAGAGAGGGAGGTTTTAGTGAGTGATGGACAATGAGCACTACGAGTAGAGAGGGAGACAGCAACGAGCAGTAAAAGCGAGAAACAAGACGACACAGTGATGTAGAGGGGCCAGCGATATCACGGCGACGAAATGGAGACCGACAAGAGGCGACGGTATAGAAGGTTGAGGCTTTGTGCTCTGTTTCTATCGTGTTTGAGTGTTGTGGGTGTGAGAGATTAGGCTGGAGAAGGGAGGAGAGGGGCCCGGCCCAAAACGGAGGCCGGCAAGAAATAATGACATGACAAATTGAGAAAGTCTCTACCTTTAACATATAGTTAGTGATGTGAATGTGACAAACAATGGATGAAAAGTATTTTAGGGACGACCGATATTAAGTTTAGAGATAAATTTGAGACAATTTTAAATTTAAGAACAAATTTGATGTCCAATTATAAATTTAAAGACTATTTTAAAATTTAACTCGTATAATAATCTTGCATTATTGTAACATAACCAGAAAATCAATATAATTACATCGAATAAAGACCTATAATTCTGTTCATCGATCATAAAATAACTTATTATTCTATGCCTCCAGATTGCAACTTTGCAAGAGAAACCGCAAACTTAAAAATACCAGGTGTATGATACACCTCATTTAATCAGGTGCAGGTAAAACTCAGTAAATCGCCTAAAACTAGTTATAAAAGCAGTAAAGGAGCCTTTCCTCAATGAGAAGCTAGAGTTAAAAAAAGCAAGTCCACACGCCGTCAACCATGGACCTACACTCCCAAACAACTATCCTATTCACCGCTTACCGCTAATCACTTCGGGAATATGCTAACACGTGTCATTCCCTCCTTGGTCTCACCCAATCTTTGTGCATTATCGATATCATTATCATTATCATTATGTTGTGTGCAAAAAGAGAAAAGAAAAATAAAAATGATGAAATATTACGCTATTAGCCATCAAAACAAACAAAGCTGCTTACGACTGCCACCGCTCCTAACCCTACTTAACATTCTTAGCCAACCACGTGGAAACAACCATTTTAAACCATCCTTCTTCTCTTCACTTTTTTATTTGTTTTTCTTTCTCGGTGTATCTTCTCATAATCTTTCAAATTCATTGGGGTTCGAAAATGAAAGGGAAAGCTACAAAATTAATATCCACCAGCAAGAGGAAATAAAAATCTTCCAGAAATATCTTCAGTAATTATATATGCACGAAACAGCACGTTGCAATTATATATGTTGTGGCTCTCTCTCACAACCCCAACAATCCATCCATGTACTTATAAAAATGATAAACAACTCTAATCTTAAAACTATATAAAGTATTATATATTTTAACTTAGCACTAATTTTAATGTGTCGATACCATCTCTCATCTTACCTAATCGGCTGATGGGTGTGATTCGAAAAATTGGATGTTTCTTTTTAGCCTTCCTTCTCTTAGCTTCTACTTTTTTTTTTTTTAATCATTATACTACTCACACACTCACAAATCCACACTTTCAGATTATTTTAAACTTCATTCTAGTCTCAGCTGGAGTTTAAGATTGGTGCAGCTTGATTAAAAAACAATGTCATTACCACTTGATTTGGACTTCTGCTGCTTAGCTTCTACTTTTAAAACCAACTAAAATTTCATTTTCTCTTAATATACGAGACAAATATATGAGACAAAAGGACTCAAATAAAAAATATCGTTACGCATCGAATTTTTTTATAAATTAAGTCTAATTAAATTAAATAATAAAATTTAGAATAATATTCACTATAACTAATTTTTTTATATTAGACTAATTAGATGTGTGGTATTATTTTTAAAGAAAATACAAAAGGATTAATTTAGGAGTGTCATAATTAACAATAAAAGAAGAATAATTAGAATTGGTACGACTGAAAGGGAAAATTAAACTTAAGCTCGTATTATTTTTGTATTACAAAATTTACAAGAGGTTCTTCTTCTTTGTCACATAGATATTTACAAGTAAGGCCCATCACCCTTAACCATTTTTCGTTGATTTAACTCTTTGTGGCTACAATTAAAACACGCACGAATATGGTGGGGGAGCTGGGGTTTATAGTTCACACTTCACGGTGACACTTCTGACGCACGAGCAGTGCCATTGTTGGATCTTGGTTGCCTTAGAAGCTCAATCAGTTTCTCTGCCTGTTTCACGTGCATAAACGAGGAACACACCAACGAACAAACATTAGCTTTCACATTCTTGTTTAATCATATATAATGATATCATTAAGATTATTTGACTCTCACTATGATTATCTTAATATGAAATAAAAAATATATATATAATTTATTATAAACAAAGAATAATGGAATAAAACAGTGGGTTGTTTTTGGCAAAATGTTATGTGCACTATACAGAAAAGGACATTATGCAATTGCAAAGTCTACATATATAGCGGTCTTAAAATATTATAGTAGCCAAAAACTCAACCAGGATTGTGTAGAAATGTTCACACTGTAATGCATTCCGATGCAAACAATATCTACATTTTGGTGGTGCGAAGCAAACCATTTTAATTGGCCACTTAGAAACAAAAGAAGAAAGATACCAGTGGGTGGATATCCACTCTGCAAGAGAAGCTGATGTGGCAGTCACATACCATTCCTTCACATTGCTTAATAAAACCTCTACCGTATATCCCTAATGCATCTATGTAATAAATTTTCTAATTGAAAAACAGAGAAATGATAATATATTATATGAATATATTTATTATATAATAACTCAAAAAATAGAAGCTATTAAAATTCTAAAATAACACATTTCAAAAATTCAACATTATCTATAAATAATAAGATAAAATAAACAAAGAAAATGCACATACTTTTAAATTGATTAAGTAGATTAATAAATATTAATGTATTTATTGATTTATTTATTTTTTTGTTATAGTTTAAAAAAAATTAAGTATAACTAATAGTTAGCTTGAAAATAGTTTAAATAACTAGCCATTTATTTTTATAACCTATTAACAATAAAAAAATCCAATTTAAATGAAAATTATTTGTATTTTTTATTATCATATCCATATAATACAAAATTTAATGATATTTTGTCCTGCCATCAAATCAAATAATGGTTCGATTTTTGTACTCTCAAAGTACCTTCGTACTACTAAGAATTGAACTTCCTCATTTTTTGTTAAAAAAAATAAAAAAATCTTTAGTATAAAAATCAGACTTTTGTATTTTAATTTAGTTCACAAATTTTATAAAATATCAAAATTTTACAAGGCTAATTTCTTGCATAAAAAAGATAAAGAGCCAATTTTTTCTTGCTGACCTTTTCTTTGGCGCGATTGGTGCCAGATTGGGACAAAGCAACCAAAGGAGGGATGGCGCTTTCGTCAAACACAAGCTTTCTGTAAGTAGCACTCTCTTCACAAATCTGCAAAAGTATAACCACAGCAATTTCTTTTTGCCTCTGCGTCCCAACCTCCACTATCTCTACCAGCACTGGAATCCCCCCTTCTGCCACAAACGCAGCCCTTCCCTCCGCTACTGTCACCACTACGCTCGCCACGTAAGCTGATTTGTCTACCATGTCTCCCTCCAAGTCTGCCATCAACTCCACCAGCACCCTCATTATCCCTGCCTTCACTGCCCTTACCTTCCATCATAGTAACAATTACAATTAGTTAAACATTCCATTACCAATTAGTTACACTTCAATTCAAGTTAGTTACATTATGTTAAGAAATAGTTACTTATAATATCTACTAGATCTTATATATTACTTCCATCTCAAAAATTGTAATCGCTTAAACATTTTTCTTAAAAATTTAGACACATGAATAATTGCAAATTGAATTGGTCGATTATTCCAGTAATTTCACACATGGTACCTTGTTATCTTTAGTAGAACAGAGCGAGTACAGAGCAGTTGACGCGTCCTTTTTTCCGCGGCCACTCCCGATTTCCAGAAGCTTTACAAGCGGCGGAATCGCGCCCGCCCTTCCTATTGCCGGCTTATAAGCATCCACCTGCGACAGTCGGAGAAGCGCGCACGCCGCGTTCTCCTTCGCTGTTGAATTTCCTGAACTCAGCACCCGAACCAGAGATCGAATCGCGCCGGCAGAAGCTATGGCGTCTTTGTTCTCGTCACATAGGGATAAGTTGAGAATAGCTGTGACGCCGTACTCCTGAAGTTGAAGGTCTTGCGACGAAATAAGCGAAATTAACGGTTTGATCGCTCCGGCTTCGGCGATTCTAATTCGATTCTCCGGCTTATTCTTCGCAAGGAGGCGGATCTCCATGGCTGCTTGTTTTTGCTCATTGACGGAATCAGAACCCAGATCAGACACGAGCTGTCGGATTAATTCGTCAGAGTTGTCGGTGGCACACGCAAGTAGGAGGCGGCGAGTCTGAGAAGAGGCAGCGGAGAATTCACCGGATCTATCGCTGTTGCAATCGCTAAAGGCGGAGGAAGAGGACTCCTCGTTGATGGTGAGATGGCTTATGCTGCGCCCCAAATAAGAGTAATTTGTCGTGCTCTCGGTCCCCATGGTGCGTGTTATGGCACCGATTTTGGGTAATGAGTATAATCGATTAGGTTGGACCAGGGATTTAAAGTTATTGAATTTTCTTTTAAATTGGTTTGTTTTGTGATAGAATAAAGAAGGGCAAGAGAGAAGCTACAAATATATGAGAGACCAACCTATGGAGATTTTACAAGTGTAAGGAAGTATTTGAGCAAGGAGATAACACGGGTGCATATTGAATATTCGGGGAGAGACTAAATTTCAATGCAAGCAAGCACGTGGGAGGGTCTTGAATGTGCTCCTAAAAGGATCACTGTTCTATGAGCTGTGTTTCCTAATTTTAGTATTCTGATATTTGTGATTTTTTTGTTTTATTATAATATAATGTTTAGTAGTCATTTTTTCAATCAATTTTTTTATACAGGTTTTTTGTTCATATTATAAATATTATTTTTTTAAGATTTTTTTAGTGTTTTTGGATGTACTATTATTTTTTACAGAATTTTCAGTACTTATTGTTTATACAAATTCGTAGTCTCTTTTATTAATACAATTTTTTATATATATTTAAAAAATAAAATGTGATCATTATTAATTTTATAAATAAAATAAAAGAATATAAAAAAAAATCAAACGTTAGAGATTACGCTTAAATTTTTTATTGAACAAAATTTTCGAGAAGATCAATTCCTATAAGAGTAAGGTACGAAGATTTCACAAGTGTAGAAGTGTTTAGATAGTGTGCGTAATTGAACATTCGACGTAATTAAATTCTTAATTCAAGCAAAAATCTTAATTATAAAGTGTGTTTTTTTTCAGTACTCTCGTATTTGCTATCTTTTCGTGATCTTTTAACTTTTTTTTATATAATAGTTTTAGTATTCTCTATCAAGTTTTAATTATTTTTATCAATTTTTTATTTATTTTTTTCATATTATAGATATTATGTTTTTAGAGTTTTTTTAATGTTCTCTAATGTATTGTTATCTTTTTTACGGAATTTTTGGTACTTATTGAGTTATTGTTCATACAATTTTTTTAATTTTTATTATTGATTTAACTAGAAAAATCAAATTAAATAAAAAAAAAGTATATTTGATTTTTTTTCAATTTTTTCCGTTAAATTATATATATTGTACTAACTAACTTGGATTGGTTGAGTAGCCAATAGGATTCGAATCCCATCTTATATATATAGTAATTTATTGGTCAATAACAAACTCTTAAATAAAATTTAAATTCATAACGAATTAGTCTTTATCAGATAAAATACTGAACAACTAAAAAAAAGTTAACATATGAGATACTAATATCAACCATAATTGATGGTAAAATGATACTTGTATCCTTTGAGTTTTAATTTTACAAATAAAAAAAAAACATTTTTAAAAATATTTTTATTTTATTTTTTAGATTTCAATCAAATTAATTTTATATATTTCAACATTATTCATGGTTCAATGACACTAGATAAAATTTTATTTTATTACTTGTGAATCTCTCTATCTTAACTTACGAACAACTAGAATTTTTATTTATCACCTTTTCAAATTTCAATAGGCTCATTTGTTAGGAATTTTCATTTAACAACTCCATCCCACAAGCCAAAATTGGTCAACCATTAAAGTATCCATATTCTTCTTATGGTTGGGTAACTTGTGTTTGAATTTTTCTTATACAAAAATCAAAAAAATGAAAAATAATAAATAGAGACATATATTTTTTATTTTAAAAAAAAATACAAAAATACAATAACTTCGTATACATAACTTAAGTCTATATTTGTATAACTAAATAAATATTTTAATTTATTATTCATGTATTTTTGTTTTAAAATAAAAACAAGAATATAGAATTATTCTCCATCACACGTGCACATACATAAATTCCATTAAATCCTAAGTGTATCCGTGTATGTAACAGTTAACCACTTTGAATATATTTTTTGCAATATTTTATGTTCTTTAATTCCTAACAATAAAATATGGCAGGGATGTGATAGAGTGACAGTGATATTGATTTCTCTTGCGCGTTTATATAGTTGACATACATGGCCAAGCAAGTCTTTTTTTTTTTTTACTAAAATAGCTTTAAAGTTGACAGAATAACGAAATATTGATAAATGAAAATTTAATATGAGCATGGTAAATAATTTAGAGTTTAACTCGGAGTAAAATATATAATTATTTCACATCTTATAGTTTTATATTAATCAGTTAAAGAAAATAACGGACACCCTCAGTCCTTGAACAATCATGGAAGTAATATTCAGTGTTATGGTTCAAGCTATGACTAAAGGTAATGACTGCGTTATTGTACTTTGAAACTGGTGGAGTGGAACCATTGATTTTATATAAATATTTGTTCGAAAAGTGTGTATTGTTCTCTTGTTAATAGAATCTAAACTCTAAAGTGAAAACTAGTTTACTCCTTGTCTAGGTTAACTTGATTTAGGGCCTAAGAGGTTACCAAAGATGGTTTCTTCAAGAGAAGTAGAAGAAGATAGGATATAAAGAATAAGAAGAGGATCAGGTTCTTTGGGTACTCGTGACATTTTTATTCCCATTAATTTTTGAATGAGAAAAACTCCACACATAACATAATTTATTATTTTTTTGCTAATATCTTTAATTATTAGTCTAATTTTTTTAGTTTAGTAATTTAACGATATATTTTTAGCTAATATTTTTGTTCCGGTCTAGCCTACTAGCGATTCAAGTCCGGACATGAGCGGTTGACCTGACGAGTCGCTTGGCCCGAGCTAAAAGATGACCCGCCTTCATCTTCTCATCTACGTAGAACCTCGACAGCTAGCACAAACTTTTAGAAAGATGGATCTAGTCTCAATAGGCCCACCCGAGTACGGACTATAAGAGAGAAGAAACTTAACCCTCCCCACACGTACTGACGTACGTCACCTACTCTAACCCTAAACGCTGCCTTTTGTATACAGATACTAACTTGAGTGTTGAAGTCTTTACAGGTGGCCCCACCATATCGTCTCTCCGTAAAACCGAGCAAGCATCTTCTCCCACCACTATAACTTGCGCTCAGGTCCCAATTTTCTTAAATTTCTGCTCCACCAACAAACCAACCCAAGCCGTCGAACATTAGAATAGACGAACACTTTTTAAATAATATTTACTAACTATTAATAAAAAATAATAAATTATACTAATCTTCTAATATTTTTTCTTTTGAATTAGTTTTTTTGTGTCCAAAAGTTTTTCATAATAATTAAGGTTACAATAATCTATTAACTCTTGCCAAATGTCACTTAACATGAATCATCAACAACAATAATAAAACTTTATTCCATTAGATAGAATTGACTAATAAATTATATAACATTATTAAATTTTATTATATATTATATCTAAAATAAAATTGTTTACATGTAATTTTTTTTGTGAGTGCAATATAATTACGATAGTTGTCGTAAAATATGACAACCCTATAACACACCTATGTATATATGTTGCAATAATTTAGAATTGCTAGTAATTTAATTACAGTTTCCTATAAGCTAGCCGCAAAAGAACTAAATAAATAAATAAATAAATTTTAGGAGCTAAAATTGTTAATTCACTTGAAAATTAAAAAGAATATAAAAGGAATTGTGATTCTTTTATATTGTCCTCGTGGACAATAAGGAATAAGATTGATTCATGATCGTAAAAGTTGGATAAGAAAGTTACTCTTGTTAGTTATCCATTTTCAATAATCGCTTATTCGAGATAAGATTTTGATAAGATATTGTGGTCACTTATTTTCATAAACACCATACTTGTTCATCCATCAATGTAATATCTTTATATGAACCTTCCTCGTATTCGAATGTGAACCTATATAATTATTAAATTGAATTGTATATAGAAGTGTGATAAGCTAAGGATTAAAACAAAACTCTTCTATTTTTCAACTTAACTTTTGAAGTTAAGTTATAGCAACTCAATTCATATTTTTTCTAATTGAATATATATGTTAAATCTTAAGTGTACTATACTAATTTTTTAATATAATAGACAAATCAATATCAAAAAATATATAATTAGGTCAAATTTTTAGAATGTAAAATTTTTTTCTACGACAATCTCTTAGTCTAGCAGGCTAAAAATATTTTTTTACAAATCTAAATTCTATTTAAAAATATGTCGTTAGTTAATAAATTATTGTGTATATAAGATGATAGAATTTAAATTTTTTTATACTTATTTAAACAAACGAATAATCTAACTACTCAACTAATTTAAATTAGTTTTTAGGATGCAATAAACTCGCATTCCATCATACATATCTATAGAAATATCTCACAAACTAAACTATCTCACTTATTTACATATTGAAATGGTATTGAGACGCCATCAAAGTACAATATTAAATAAAATTAAAAGGGTGATCGCAAAGGAAAATCAGAATAAGAACATCGCACACCTTTTGTAATATTAAAATGGAAATTATAAAATCCCCATATATTAGGAGAAAATAAAATAAGAAAATGTTAATAGTTGCATTAATTAATTTATCAAATGTCATCAGGAGAATTATTCCTATTACTACATAAATAAATAATATTCCTATATATTATACAAACAGTCACATAGCAACAAAAAGTCCACACTTATTAGCTTAATCAGAAAATAGCTTTACATTATTATTTCTGCTTCATTCACTTGATTTTTTCAATAAGCTAAGGTACTCATGAAAGAGAATTAGATAGAAAGTTAGTTGTTAGGTCGCATCAACTAATGATAAATGTTTAAGCCATTTGCAGCAGTGTTTGTATTCATGAACCACATGCGTTGACTATTTGTTAGCCGGAGCCCAAAGAGTAGAAAAATCACATCTTTATAAAATATTGATGAAAAATATATTTATTATTTTATTATATGAGAATTTTAAAATAAATATGATATTTATAATAATAATGATTTGAATATATATATACGAACTCGGAATTAGAAAATTAAAGTTAAATAAATTTAGAAACTTATGTATAAAATTATTTTTTAATTCATATTTATAATACAAATAAATTGAATTTTATATATATATGATATACGCATATGTGTGTATAACTAAAGAAAGAATCACTAAATCAATTACTATATATATTTGTATATAATAGTGTATCGATTTAATTATACAAATAATTAATTTAGTGATTATTTTTGTATATACGTAATATACGTAACATAATTAATAATATAATGTGATTATAATCATTATTATTATGTAATTAATATTATATATGTGTTGTTGTAAACACACGCTATTATATATGGTGAAAATTTAGGTGTATTTGATTTCACGTAAAATTAATATATGAGAGTTGTTAAATGATCTAATTGATTTGACTAAATTTTTATCCAACAATTCTTAGATATTAATTTTAATTTTCACATGAAATCGACTTCACCTGAATTTTTACCATCGTATATTGATGTTCACACATAATTTCTCATTTTTTTGTGAGACTTGACTAATAACTACAATCATGCCAAAATTATGGGCAGCAAACTATGATCTCAGCCACCAAAATTGACCACTTGATTATCACTTAGAATCCAAATTGACACATATTTGACATGTGTAATTAAGGTGGGAAAAAATGTCACTTAAACATGTAATAATAACTGTCTGTAAACACCATTTCATAATGGGAAATTTATTGCGGACTCACTAGCACATAAATTAATATAATCCGACATTCACTGTTTCCTGTTATTATTATGAATGAATTGATTTCTAAGTTAGAGCAAAGGTGACGAAAAATTGGTCTTTAATTTTTGGCATGTGATCCATGTAGATTTGCACCTTGTGTAAAACGTGGAACTTCAGAGAAAAAGAAAAAATGTGTATATAATTAGGTGGAAACTTAGGTGCAATCAACTTCACGTGAAGTTGATAGTTGAAAGTCGTTAGATGATTTGACTAAATTTTCATCTAACGACTCTCAACTATTAATTTCACGTGAAGTCGACTGCACCTGAATTTTCACCGTATAATTATACAAGAAATGTTTGATAATTAAAATAAATTAGTTAAAAATAATAAACATTTATTTTATTTATTATTTATTAATATTATAATAATTAATAAATATTAAATAAGAGAAGTCCTATTTTTTAACATCACCGATAAATATATATATGTTTTTTATTTTTTTGATAAGATAAATATATATATGTTGGTAAAGTGTATGTGTGAACTATAAAGCCATTTGAGTGCTTCCGAAGAACTTAAATTTTGGATGATTCTTTAACTTCATTTCACACACGATTTGACAGTAGAAGGGATCCTCTTCTAAGTGCAAAATTTGTCTTTTCATATTTAACTTCAGATGCAACTTTTGAAGGGTTTTTTTCGAGTGAACATACAATGCAATTAGATTCTTATTCATTCACAAAAAGGAAAATGTGATTCTTAACAAGACAAAATAATGGACAATACAGTTCATCATATTGTAATTTTGAGACAATGCAAACTTTAATTTGTTAAAAAGATTATCAAATACTAATAAAAATTAATTTTGTACCAATTTTATTTATAATATATGTAGAGGTTTCTTTTAAAATTATTCTCACACAGAATTCTATATAATAAAAAAGCTAACTACAATCACTATTTTTTTTTCTTTACTCGCACTTTACTATATTTTTATTTTTTAAAAAGTCTTCGTACCACTCTTATTTTTTCTTCTTACTGTGGTATTTCTGACAATAGTTCTTCTTTATCGGATCACCAGCAGTGAATGAATTTTAAAAAAATAAAAAAAAAAATTGTGTTAGAATTTGACAAAATTTTTAACTTAAGAATTGTGTGGTCTCAAAATAAAATTGTGAGTTATGTCATCTATATTTTATTAAAATCGCGTTATCTTTTATGTGAATGGACATATATGATTTTTAATATTTACTTATTTTTCTTCTAATTGATCAATTATATAGTGGTCAATTTATATTATGAAGTAACATACAAGAACTTTTCCTATTAATTTCTACTTTCTATGAGAGCCAAATTTAAAATATTTCTTAAGAAACCATTAGAAAAATGATAATAACTAAAAAAGAGGCGTCGTTGAGAGTAAATTAAACTTATATTAAGTGTAATTTTATAAAATTGATTTTATTTTCTTATAACCTTAATATTTTCGATTTTTTTTAAATCGCAAGAAAAGTGAAATCATATAATTATTTGATAACATGGGGAGAATATTTTAATTTACACGGATCTGTCATGTTTGTATTCAAATTTGAAAACCTACATAGACTTGTCTTGACTTTCTTAATAACAGTACAACATAGTTTATTTAACACTAAGCTTTTGAACTTTGTCAAAGAAAGAAGAATGGATCAAATCAAATACCGTATTTAGTCTCTATAAGAAAATGGAAATTTGAAAATGCCAGTTAGCTTCTAAATCGCCTTCAAAAAATTAAAGTTGATACTACCTAAATCCACATCAAATAATGTGATTAAAAACTCCACATAAATATATTGACTTATCTCATTTTTACTTTTTCTTTTTTCATTCATTATCAAATCGATTAAATTTTTGCTAAAGCGATAAGTGGTTGAAATAATCATGTATGTATATAATAACAACTGTTGTTTTAATGGGAGCTGGAATTGTTGAACCAACTCCATCAGCTCTTACTGTCAATGAAACTAATAGCTGAGAAAGAGAATAGAGTCTTTTGGAAATTTGATAAAAGTGGTATTTTTTCGACTAACTCCTTTGTGCGGGTGATGCAGGAAGCAGTTCTCCTAAAAAAAATAACTAACTATAGCTTCACTAGCGCTATTTGGAGGGACTTTGTCCCACACAGGGTCGAACTGTTACATGGTTTGTGTTGATTGAGAGGGTCCATACTAAAGAGAGACTGTCCAGACTAGGTGTTATTGATTAGGTGGATAATATCTGTGTGCTGTGCTGTAAGTCTGTTGAGTCTACTTTTCATCTGTTTATTAGTTGCGAGCTCACTTGGCAGGTGTGGTGTGCGTGGCTGTTCGCCTTCGGAAGATCATGGACCATACCAGGTACATTGAAGCAACACTTTGAGAGCTGGACGCATGCTGTACGTAGAAAGCTTGAGAGAAAGAGATTGTTAGTTGGATTCTTTGCTGTAGTGTGGGCAATTTGGCTAGAGAGAAATGATGGAGTGTTCAATAGCCATGGCTCAAGTATAGTGAAAATCATCAACAGATCTTTTATGCTCTCTGACGAGTGGCTTGGTGATGCTCCCTTTGGTTGTTGATAACAATGCCGAAGATGACGAGGGGTTGGTATCACTTTTGAGATTGTTAGTAATGTTTGTATTTTGAGATTTTCTTTTGCTTCTGGATCTGTTTGCTCTACCTTGTTGTGTTGAGCGCTTCTTATTTCAAAAAAATAATGTATATAATAAGTTAAAAATTTTTTTAAATATACCCGAAACACAGTGTTCCAATAATCTTAATAGTTGATTTTAATTAATATATATTATATATATTTTTTATAATTAAGATCAACTATTAAAATTATTAAAATCCGATATATGATATATTTGGTACACTTAAAATTCTTCCAATAAAATATACAATCTATATATTTATATGACTACTCTTTTAAAAAAAATAGAACTTTGATTATTTATTTGAATGATATGTATGTGTTTGCTTTGATACTAATCTTAGTCTGCAAAGGTCAAAACATCTTTATCAGATTTGGATGAATAAACGCTGAGAAATAAGTAAACAAAAATTTGTCACTAAAACACAAATAAAATATTTTTTTTTTCGCTCAAAAATAAAAACAAAGCACAAGGAATCATTCACCGAGTTCGAAGCCTTATTTTGTTTGCGTGTATCCAATAACGACCCAAAATCATAGTGTTATCTCTTTTTTTTTCCTAAGCCAATGTTCTTAACATTTTATCATTATATGTATATCCTAATTATTTTTAGACTACTATTGAACCGATCCCTAGCTCTAATCATGGGCCAGCCCAGAAAAAAATTTGGTTTGGCAAAAACAAAAATAAAGAAGATTCTATTACTTAATTACTAAATGTTTCATCCAAAAAAAATAAAAAACTGATAGCCAGAATTTATTTAAAGATCAACATATATATAAAATATCCGATTCTTAAGTAGCTAGGACAAGCATTCGATACCCACCTAAAAAGGAGTTTAGATTATATATAATAACTAAAAACTACTTTTACTGAAATAAAATAGTTTATGGAATTTCGGTTATCATAGGTTATCATAATTTGAAGATAATAGAGAACATGATTCCGTCAATTTGCAATAAGAGGTATGATCTTTATAAATTATGTGTGTTTATATATCCACCATGTTTCATTACTTCAAAAAGGTTATTTCTCTTTTAATTTTTTTATGAAGTCATTCGTTATTTGATGAGCTAAATCTGAAAGTAATATTTGAAGTTACATTCAAATTTTAGAGTGGTTATTGAAATAATAGTTACTTAATTTTGTCCTCGAACTTATGCTCCGGAACTTATATTAGTTCTTAAAACAATTTCCGTTCATCAGAATATTGAAAACAATATTATTTTATATTTATTTAAAAAAAAAACGTAAAAACTCCTGTCTTTTTCCGAGTCTCTCCTTTTCTTTCTCTTTTCCCAACTCTTTTTCTTTTTCAACCTAGGCCCTTTTCTTTTCTCTTTCTTTTTTTCTTTTTCAACTTATTTTTTATTTTATAAATATGAAACGACATTGTTTTAGTGTTTCAATGAACAAAAAATATATTAGGGACTAGTACGAGTCTTGGAGTATAAGTTCGAGAATAAAATTGAATAATTCTTAACTTTAAAAATTACTTTGAGATTTGAGTACAACTTTAAAAACTACTTTAAAGTTTATCATAATTTGAAGATAACAAGAACATGATTCTATTCATTTGCAATAAGAGATATGATCTTTATAAATTATGGATGTTTATATATCTATCATGTTCTATTACTTCAAAAGGTTATTTCTTTTTTAATTTCTCTATGAAGTCATTGGTCATTTGATTGATCTTTTATAACTAAAACGCATTTTTTAATTAATTGCAAGAGTTAATGGACAAATATAGAACAACAAGAACTACTATAATTTCTCGAACAATAAAAAGGTTGATTCTTATAAACTGATAAATTAATGATTTTAAAAGAAAGTTGACAAGTTCGTAGTCTAATATTTAGTTTATTTACTCCCATTGGAGCCCGCTAACAATTTTCAACACTTACTAAGTTGTTGATATTAGGTCAAATATAAATTAATCAATTAAAAATTAGATAACAATTAACAAGTCAAAAACATTGTCCTTTTTCATAGTTTCAAATTGTGGCATCTGAATTTTAATATTTGAGAGTATCATTTGGTTTAGGACTACAACCCCACTGATTTAAAAAAAAATTATTTAATAAATACATTAGGAATTAAAATTTTACATTTTTACAAAAAATTAAATTAATAACTTTAATATTGTTCATACCCTAACCCAATGATAAGGCCTAGGATCCAACGAAAGGCCCAATCCAAAGGATTGAGCCTCTCCCTACACCGACCTTCAATCTACGAAGTCGGTGCTTACCACGACTTGCTCTAAAGAAGTCGGGAGCGAGGGATTAGCTGACAGATAAACCCTCACTCAAGAGGATAACTGCCTCTAAAATCTCTTTAACTACTTCCAGGAGCAATATCTCAAATTCCCTAAGATAAAGGGACGGTTATTCCCCTTAAAAGGTGGAACTACTCCAATGGTGGTTATGGGTTCACCACTATAAATACACTGACATTCCTCAGGTATCTCTAAGCCCAATACTCTCTAGACCTACTTACGCCCTTGCTGACTTAGGCATCGGAGTGTCTTTGCAAGTACCACCCCCCATTCTTTCACATACACAACTCGGAGACGGCTCCTAGACGTAAACCAAATCGGAGACCACCTTCCTCTAACACTTGGACCTCACAAACAAGCACAACCACCATCCGGTTCTAGGTAAGTCCCGGAACAAATATGTATCCTTAAAAAAAATTCCACAAAAAAAGATGCTGAACCCAAATGAACAGTGACATTGAATAGATTTGGATATTTACAAAAGGATTATTATAATGCAGTGAACTTAACAACTTTTCAGTCAAATTGCACTCATTTTGCCACTTTCTAAAAAGTCTCAAACAAGTCTTCAAAAGAGTTATGAAACATAAATTTGGTGATTGAAACTTCTATGGAACTGTTTTGCTATAAAAATATTGACATTTGATTTTATTAAATTTATGACACTTGCTGTTTTATATATAAAAAACTAAAATTCATTTCAAAGTATTCTGCTCTTATATTCATCTTCTAAACTAGCTTAAAATAAATTTGAATGAATATAAAATATTAAATTAATGTTCCACAACTTTTTAACACCAATATTTTGGGTGAGCTAATTTCATATATATTTTAGGTTTTAAATTGCTTTTCTTTTTGTGCTAATTGAACCATTAGCATTCTAATCTGATTATCAAGAACTCAACCTGGATAAAATCTGTTAAAAAAAATAAAAATATCTTAATTATTATTAGAAAGATTAAAATACTAAAATTAACCATAAAAAATTTAAATGTTGTTAAAATTGACTATAAAAAATTTAAAATTAAGTTGTACCTATAAAAGATCATTTAAAATTTTGGTAGACCAATTCAACTTGATTAATATACAATACACCCACACACTTCTCACACATTTTATCATATTTTTCTTCAATTGCATTCTCTAGGATTTGAATTCTAGACCTTTAAAGTAGAAAAGAGGAGATATGTCATGTGAGCTAGGGTTCATTAGGAACCTGACGCTTATTGAAGCCAACAAATGAACTAATTAATGGAGTCATATTCCTTTGTAATTCTCTACTTGAAAAAAAATGTTGGTGAGAATTAAAAATTGAAGACATAAAAGTGGACCAGGCCCACGAATAATTATGTGGGCCAATGATATTACAAGATCCTATTGAGGAGAAATTGAAGAACAAAATACTTTATACCAAAAAACAAAAAGAAGAACAAAATACTTATTTGTGGCAACAGCAGAGCAACAAAATGAGTGATGCCCAAGTGGATAAGCCATTTGGAAATTCCGTACATCAGTCGCATCAAATAATTGAACTAAAACCCATTTCTCTTTCTATTCTTTTTGTTGTCTCGCCCTTTCAAGAACTAGTTCATCATATTTTCTTTTGATTATAGATTTTCAATTTGAGATGTAATGAACAAAAACCTGTGCGTTTTATAACGGAATTTTATTAGTATGTCTTATGGAAAGTATAATAAGAATAGTGTTAGAGAACCAATCTTTTCAATCAATATTAGTCAACTTCTTAAAAGTTATTTTATTTATATTAAATAGAATTTGTCTAAAATTAATCTTATTATCATTAAATTAACTCGTTTTAGATTTTGTCTTCATTATTCATGTATTGAAATTATATAATTTGTTTTTTTTATTATGGGATAGAAGTACTAATAATTTAACTGAGAGTTCAAATATAAAATATCATATGAAAGTAACTTCTTATAATTTTTTTAGATGAAATATAAGACTTAAATTCATATTATTTTATTGTTAACGTACGAGATCTCAAATCAACTCATTTACAAATACAAAATTGAATATTATTTCACTATTATTTTTTTAATTGAATTCAATTTTGATAGATCGAAATTATCCATTTCCTATGCTAAGCAATATTCTTACAAAATTAAGACAAATTCATCAACAAAGACAATTCCATGACCGTGGAGCATAGTGAACCAAACACAAATATTAAGGAAGTTAAAAAAAACTATATTCATATATATTATTTAAATAAAATATATCAAATTGAATCAGGTAAGCTCAATTTAAAAAAAAAAGTACAAACGTTTATTATACATAATTTAATTATGAAAAAAGAATATCTTATCATAAAAAAATGAATACATTTAAACAATGTTTGTATTTTTTTTATATTTAGTAATACGTATTTTTTTGGTGAACAACTAAGAGGAAAAACAAAAAAATAAAAAAAAAAGAAAAAATTAGGTTCTTAACAATAAAATAAGACAAATCATCGTAATACATACTATAATAAATTAAATTAGACTTATTTGATTTAATATCTATATTTTATACAAATAAGGATTAGATTTACCAAAAGATTTAACTCGGATATAAAAATATCCAATGTTTCTCCAATTTACACAAAATTAATTTCCAATAAATTTATTGATATAAATTATCCTAATCTTTTATTTAAAAAAAAAGAGACTGTGCATCACATGCCAATCACGTGCATATATTTTATCAATCATGGTCTAAATTTATTTTCTTAATGTAATTAAAAATTGTTAAATAATATTTTAGTCCACTATATTTTTTACAATAACGGTATATTAACAGAACTACACGTAATTTTTACCGTTAATTAATCCCACACAATAAGACCCTCCCTAACAAAGATCCATACATTATTTGCCACGTGTCCAGACCTAAACCTCTTGTCCTTTCTTCTTTTTTTGCCTAACGTAAAATTAAATTAAATTAAATCAAAACTAAATCAACAACCTTCACGCTTGTACTTGTACTTCACGCGCCGCCGCTAAGGAGAATTGAGAGCTATATCCAGCTGTCGAGCAAGGTAGGAAGGAGCACTTAGGTGAGGGAGGTGCCCCTCGGTGTCGAGCCAAACCACCATGCTAGGTCCACCAAGGTGCTCCTCCATGTACGTGGCCACCGTCGCCGGAACCGAGTGGTCCCTCGCCGTCTGCATGATGCAACAGGGGACCTTCACCAAACCTAGGATACCCCGAAGGTCGCTGTTAAACACCGTCCTCGATACAAAAAGCGTTATGTCCGGCCTCATGTTGAAAAGTGTTCTAGAAAATTCCCTAACTGCCTCCGGCACATCCGCCCCCACTGCCAGCGGCGCGAAATCACACACCCACGCCTCGTAGTTGGCCTCCATTGCCGAAAACACTTGCTCAATTTCACCTTGCTCAAATCCTCCATGGTAATCCTTGTCGTTCAAGAACCTTCGCAAAATATAAAATAAAATAAAATTCAGGGTTTAACAATGACAATGGCATTAAAATTACATAGATTCATAGTGTAAGAATTTAAGTTTAACTAATTACATTAACATTTCAATGATGACTTCATTATCTGATAATTATTAAATTCTTTAAATAAGTAATTTTGAGAAATGAATTTGTTGAAAGAGGGAAACTAATCATCAATTAAAGAAAAAAGAAGTTATAAGTTGCAGTTGCCAGCTTATTATATCTAATATACTTTGTTATGTATTACTTTAGTACTCCGATCTATATATACTCTTGTAATACAAAAGTAATACATAACAAAGTATATTAGATATAATACAGCTGAATAGTAAAATATAATTGAGAGATTGATTGAGGGTTACCGAGGGGAGGCGCCGATGAGGATGAGCTTGGAGAAGAGTTCGGGGCGGCGGATAGAAGCAAGCATTCCGATCATGGCGGAGATGGAGTGACCGACATAGGCACAGCGAGTAACGCGGAGAGCGTCAAGAATTCCGATGAGGTCATCGACGTAGGCGTCAAGGGAGGTGTAACGGCGGTAATCGAAGTAGTCAGGGTTGACGCTGCCGGCGCACACGAGGTCGTAGAGGATGACGCTGTAGCGGCGGGTGA
>NC_029777.3:108564709-108565406 GCF_000817695.3 Arachis duranensis
GTAAGGGAGGACACGCTGCCAGGCGGATTGATCGGTGCCGAAACCGTGGGCCAAGACAAGGTACTTGTCGCCGGAACCTTCTACGCGCACATTCAGCGCGTCTAAGATTGAGGTTCCCATCTTGAGAGAGAGAGTGATTGGGTTTTGAAGGTTTGGAGTTATATGTGAACTAAATATTATGAACAGTGAATTTTTAGTTACCCCTTACTTTTGGACTTTTTGCTTGGTTCTCAAAGAGACTGTGATCTGGTTAGGTAGTATTTATAACCGGCTACCACAATGAGTGTTACCATCAGATCCATCTCGATGCTTCTTCTGCTGTTTTTGGTTTAAAAGAGTCAATCAACCAATAGTAAAATAAGTTTATCTTAACTCTTCTTCTAAATTTGAAAATGTTCATTCAGATTTTTTTTAATTTTTATTCCTTTTACTAGATCACCGAATTAGACGTGTGTTTGGATTGACATTTGTCAAATTAAAATTAAATTTGTTAGTTTTATAAAATTAATTTTAGATAAAAATGAGTTTGTAATAATATAATTTATGTTTGTTTATTCTATACAAATTAATTTTGGTAAAATGAATATTATTTAAATAATAGTAGTTAAAATTATATTTAGATAAATAATTATTAACAAAGATATAATATTAAATTATAATGCTATTTTTTTAAGTATGTTATTATTTATGATTAATT
>NC_029777.3:108565666-108574333 GCF_000817695.3 Arachis duranensis
ATCCTAGAAAATATTTTTTTTTTTACATGTATTCACACATGTAATTGTACTTTGTGGTCAGATATCCACACTTCTACTCTACTCTCTCTTGATTCTCAACTGGTTATTTAATTTTAAAATTTTATAAATAATTTTTTATTTAAAAAATTTAGATAATATTTTATATATAATTTAATCTTAGAGAGTGACATGAAAGAAGAGTGGCGCCATGACTCCATTCCTGTTCAAGAGTTGCCAAACACTCTCACATGGCAAATTAGTAGGAGAGATGTCCACACATTGGCTTGGTTAAAAGAAGTCAAAATAACATGCTTGGTTTAACTTTCCTTTTAAAAAGAAAAAAATTTTATAGTTACACATGAATCTCTTACATAATATGTTTTAATACATATTAATAATATAATTATAATTAAATAATTTCTAATGTCATATATCTTCAAAATAGTTCCACTTGCTATATGTTTCACATATAAAAAAAAATTCATGGTCTCATTCATTGCAATTAAATACGTAAGTAGTTTGTATAAAAAAAATTAACAAGTAACTTTAGATAGTATAATACTAGTACTAGATCATAAAACTCCTTTTAATTTACCTTCGGGCTAATGAATTTCATATGATTAACGGAAAGATTAAACTAATCTCGAGAGCAATCGTTAGATTTTAGAGAAAGTTGGAGGGGGTATGACAATAACGATGATGAAGACACACCTAATTATCTGTACGGGAAGGCAAGTTCAACGACAAAATTACTTTTGACTTTGTACACCTACCATTTGCATTGTATTCTTTTTTCTTTTGACTTTCAACATATTGTTACTAGCTAGGGTTTTTCTTAACTTTGGGCTAAATTTTCTGGAAGAATTTTTATTTAAATAAAAATTTTTTCAACCAAATTGGGTTCGTCTGTAGTTAATTTACTAGCCCGTTTAAGCAAGTGTCGAATCTCATTTTATGCATGTAGCAATTCATTTAACCAGTTACAAACTCTTAAATAGAGCTTAATATCACGACTGATTAATCTTTAGCCTATCACATTGAAGGATACTATAAAAAAAACATAGAAATTATGCTTATGCGTATCATTTATTAATTTCCCAAGTAGTGTTATTTTATAGACATATATTGTAAAATTAAGTTGGAAAAATCATATTTTACAATGCCAATAAAATATGAATAAAATAGTTAAATTATACAATTGTTATTCTTTAATTATTTATTGATATTTATGTTTTAAAACTAATAGTAAATAAATAAATCAATAACTTAAATAGTAGATTTGAGTTTAAAATTTTATGCCATCTTAGAGAGGACTATAAATTAGATTCAGATTTTTAACATTAAAAGTTTAAGTAATTATATATTAGATTGCAATGAATTAAAATTGTTTTAATAAATTTTGAAAAATAATTAATTGTTCTGTTTTAAATTTATAAATTTGTATAAACATATTTTTTTTGTTTCAATTAGAACATAAAATTTATATTTTTATTATTAATTTTGATTTTTTATATTTTATTAAATATATATATAGTTGATTTATATCAGCGAAATATGCCGAAAACATTTGCATATAGTCAATCAGATACCCTAATGATAAAAAAACATAAATATCTCAGATTTTAAACAAAAATGTAAATAATAAGTTTTTTTTATTAAAAAGCCTAAGTTTATTTGTCATATAATTATTCGAATATTTATTTATATTGTTAATATTGTTACTATATTGTAATAAAATTTAATTTAATTATGCTATTATATTTAATTTTATAATTAATTTACATTAAAATTTTTAGATACAAAATTGCTTAATAATAATGTTGCATGTATCTTGATAGAAACTCATTTAGTAATCTATTATGAATAAAAGATTAATTGATCTGACGTATATTATATACACATTCAAAACTAAAAAAAAAAAACACATTTGATGAAATGTAATATATAAGGTTGAGTTTAATTTTATTCCAACTTATAATTACTTACTTAGATCCGTAGAGGTAGAAATATATGAACTCGTAAAGGCGGGTCAACTTTAATTTCTCTTTTCTTGAGTTTATTTTTCCTCCAGAAAAAAATTTTAAAATTTAAATTAATAATCCAGCTGAGCCTAGGGATTAGAAGGTAAAACAATTTTATTAGGAAAACATTTTTTAAAAAAATAAACAAAGTGAAATAGTACATAAGCCTCTAAAAATGATTTATTGGCGAGAGATTTAGATAAATATTTAAGATTAAAAATTTAACCTTAAGTGTCAATGATAAATACATAAATATTAATTATACAAACCTAATTTCCTACCAAAAATACCCAAGTTTATAATTTAAAAACTCTAAACGATTTAGGCCGACGGCGGTCTATTTGGTCCACTGGCTTAAATAATTTTGTTATATAAATCAATATCTTTACGTGTTGGGCAAGATAAACTTGGTTTGTTAAATATAATAATATATTAAGAGCGAATAAAGATTCTCTAGAATAAAAAAAACGGTAAAGTGATAAAATAAAAAATTAATTATTATTAATTTTATAATTTTTATGGAGTATATATTTTATTATTTTAATTAAAGAATGATTAATTTTTTATTTTATTAATTTTTTTACTTTAAAAATTTTTAATACATTTAGAACGATATTATATAGTCAATAAATTAAATTTTATTATTTTAAACTAATACTTAGCTAACAAATATATTTTCGTGCAGCGCTTTTTTGACAGAGTATTTTTGGCCAGGTCAATATGATGTTGAAGGGAAAATTTGACTCAAAACTTGTTTGTCTACTTTAGTAACTCTGGTTTTTATGCTCTATTGAACTTTGTTTTGAGTTAGTGAATTCAAATGTTTATTTGATTTTTATGGTACCAGTTATGGTTAAATACAAACTCAGAATGGCTGATACTACAAGAGCCAACATGACTCGTAAATTCGGTTTTAGTTATCCATGTATAGCTTTGTTTTTAAGTAATGAATTTTTTTTTATTTAACACAAAATCGAAAATTTATTTAATGCATTAATTAGGTTGCAGTATTTGAACCTTATTTTTCTATTAAAAAAATATCGAGGATTAGAACAATTATAAGAAGGCAATAATGTTTATACAAAAAAAAATTCAACTTAAAAAAATCTTGCAGCGGTTCGGAAAAATCGCTGCAAAACGAATATCAACGTTTTCAAAGACTGGACATTTAGCAGAGGTTACAGAAAAACCGCTGCAAAATGACATTATTTAGCAGCGTCCCCTCAAACCGTTATAAAATCCGCTACAAAATGGTACATTTCACAGCGGTTACCGAAAAACTGCTGCAAAATATGATCATTTGGTAGCGTCTCCAAAAACCGCTACAATAACTGCTGGCATATTGTATTTAGCAGCGGTTTAATAAAACCGCTACTAAATAACCGCTGCTATCTGCCGGTTTTCTTGTAGTGATATATAATATCTAAAAAATACGAATTGATAAAATATTGAATTTTAAATCTTTAATTTTAAATTTTAATAATATAAAAATACAATGTTATTCGAATCATTCCTATGTATATTTCGGAAGTTAAATTAAAAAATAAAAATATTATTTGTACACTAAAATTAATCACTAAAATTATCTACCAATATATTTATATATAAATACATATGTAGTTTAATTTATTTTTAATATATATTTATATTTTAACATATATTTTATACCGATAACTGATTTTAATGTACACGTAACATAGTTATTTGAAAAATTATAGTTGTTCTAAGAAGATTAAGAAAATGTATTAGGATAAATTACATTAATAACCTTCTCATCAATTTATTAGGTGACAACAATAGTACACATAGTACCCACTAATTTATATTGAACATCATTAATATTATATTTTATAAAATACAAAAATGCTATATAGCCTAAATCTGATTAGAGTAACTAGGCGAAGTTAGTATATATAAACACAATTAATTTGTAAATGAAGAGGTGCATAATAATAGCTAATCATATATTTTAATATTATTCAAATTTTTTATGTTTTTAATGTATAAAAACAATAAATAGCATTAAAAGATTTCATTTTATAGTAAATTTAACTTATGTTTTTAGGACATATTAATTAGGATAGCAAAACCTAATTTATATTAATTTAAAATTTTTTAAATAAACTTAATGATTTGTCAAAATATTGATATGCCAATGATTGTGTAGGATTTAGAAAAGCTATGGTCATTAATTAATCTAAATTAAAAAATTGGAGGAATACAATCATCCACATAGGACATGAAAGCATACAATGAATTTCTTCCAAAAGAAAAAATAGTGAAGGATGATAACACATGGAATGTGACTATTGAAACACATGGACACATAATAAATTAAATGTTGACGTTGGTGATGACGCCAATTGAATGGCATTATTATTTATTATAATTTATAAATGATGGCCATCCTCGCATTAATCAAAGCTTTGATGGCACTAGAAACTAGAAAACAAAACAATTACATAAACACCATGTCTCACAAAATTTCTATTAAGTTTTCTGTAGTTGGGTGTGGACATTTCAGATAAAGTTTTCGATTTGTATCAAATATATCCTCGACGGCTAAATTTTCAAAAAACTTAAAACCAATTTAACAATAATGCATGAAAATTATGCTTGATTTGTTTGTGTTTAAAGGTTGATTTTATGAAATTATTGTTAAATTGGTCTTAAATTTTTTAAAAAATTAACCGTCAGGAGCATATTTGATGCAAATCTAAATTTTTTTGGACAAAATTAAAACAAAATAAAACTTAGGAGTCTTTTTAAAACTTTTATCAAACTTTAAAAACAAAAAATATATTTTATCTATAGATATAAATTCTATAAATTTAAGAATTTAGTTAACATGTGTTTTAGAACAAATGCAAAAAGTACTAATTAAAAATTTTATTATAAAAATTTGTGCAGAATTATTTTTTAATGTAATTATTGTGTATTTATTAAAACAAGATATTTAAAATTTTTTATCAATAGTGATTTTAAGATACATGGCAGCTAAACCTTAAATTTAATTATCTAATTTGAATCAAATAATACATTAATGCATGGTCCATTTTTCTTCTCTTTTTTCCGCATCTAAGTTATGGTCTATTTATTCGGAGTAGTTCACTATCTTTAATTAATTTGACAAAGATAGATGTGTGCCTTAATTACTTTCCCACCCTCTGATATCCACCATAACTCTCTTACCTTGACTATATGATGCTTGAAATCATTATTTTATAGTTAGAAGGCATGAAGAAAATACGAGAAACATAACGAATTATAATTTAAATAACATCATCTTTTTATTTTTATTTAAAAATTTTAAATTTAAGTCTCGCTCCTAACTTAAAAAAATATAATAAAACTCTTAATTTACTCGATACAAAGAATAAAAAAATTAAAACTCTTAAAAATAAGAATATTCAAAATTTACTATTAAAAAATATTTAAAATTTAAACTCAATACACATTTATTTTTAATTAATTTCGTACAAAATTTGTTTAACAACTTATTATAGAATTGATTGTGATCTGAAATTCACCATTATAATATTGATTCTATAATATTATTCAGAAATAACTTGTCAATTTATCATATTTAACTAGAAAAGGGCGGCACCTTATCCTTGATTATATTACTACAAATATTAATAAAAAATGCATTTATAATAACTTTGACCAACTATGTTATATATACACTAAAATTAATTATTAAAATTAGTCATTAGTATAAAATATATATTAGAATATAAATATATATTAAAAATAAATTAAATTATATATGTATTTATACACAAATATATTAACGACTAAAATAATAACGGTGAGACTTTGCCAGATAAAGCAAACATATTAGACGGATGGAATAAACAAATGGTTCATGCTATTTACAAGATCGTTATATTAAAAAAGGTTGTGTGCATAAAAAGCCAATAGATTTGCACCTCAGGTTAGCAAATCCAAGATAAGAGCATATGAAGTCAAGCAACCATCCAAAAAGAAAAGTAGATAAGTTTTTGGAGGATGCATTATTTGGGACCCTCAACAAAACTGGCATATTCATTCATTGTGACCCCAACTACACTGAGGGATATGGGAGTTCTTGTAAAGTTGTGAAAAAGTTCTAAGTTTAATTTACCCACAAATTTAAAGAATTCGGATTGGGACAAAGTTTCTTCGTTCCTTCTCATTTGTTCTGCTGAGTCATGAACATTATTGTTGTTGTGGTGGTTGTTATTAATTATTAGCAACTACACCATTATTTAGCGTCGGTTTTGAAAACCGTCACTAAATTTTTACCACCATCTGTCAATCATCTTGTGGTTAATTAAAAAAAAGGTTTAGTACGATTTTAATCCTTAAAATAAAGGTCAAATTTTTTTTTTCATTCTCAACATTTTTTGCATACAAAATGGTTTTTAAGGTTTAACTTGGTTTTAAAATCATTCTTAAGGCTTAACTTGATTTTAAATTTATGACGGCGGAAGCGGAGGCAGAAGTGTATCGTGGATAGTTTCTTCTTCTTCTTCCTTTTTCCCTTTCTTCTTCTTTGTTTCTCCTTTTGCTGAAATACTCTTCTTCTCTTTTTTTTTATTTTATAATTTTTTAATTATGGGTAATTTGATCCAAAATTTTAAAATTTAAATAAAATTGACGAATTTAAAACTTAATTTTAAACTTTAAGGACAATTTTGTATATAAAAAAAGACTAAAAACAAAAAATATTTTCAAACTATACTCTAATACTTTAAAAACCAAAATCGTACTTAACCCTTAAAAAAATTATGATTATAACTACGTACAGCGAACTAATATATTGTTGAAAGTTGTGACTTTAATTTTTTTAATCTAAAATATTTATGTTTAAAGAAATTTGTACGACCAAAATGTTACGCTCGTTTTGTTCTCTTTTAGATTTTTTCTTTTCCAATTTTATTCTTTCTCTGTTTTTTTTTTTTAATGCTTCTCATCATTTGTTCCTATTATTGTGCTCTTTTGTCTTTTTTTTCCTCCAATTTTATTCTTTCTCTTTACCTTTATTTAGAAATGTTTCTCATCATTTGTTTCTATTATATATTGTGCTCTTTTGTCTTTTTTTAAATATATTTATCAACAATGTTTAGAAGTTTACAAAATTTTTATGAAGTTACCATTTTTCTTTTAAAAAATTAGTATAATTTTGTAAGTTGCCACATTTTTTTAGTTGGTATAAATAAATTCTGGATGCATAAGTAGCAGGATCCATATTTAAAGCCTACTAGACTCTTATTTATCCTTAGTTCGTTAATTAGGTCTAGAAGTAAAATTTTTTCAACAAAATAAAAAATAATTAAAGGAAAGTTGCTTCAACAAGTTTTTTCCTTTTTATTATAAGACTTCAAATTTGTTTTTTTAAAAAAAATACTTTATTTCTTTTTTCATTTTAAGTCATTCAAACATTGAATCGAGTCATGGCCCTCTCATCATTCACTAATTCTTCTTTAAACCTTGACTTTTTCCCCCACTCTTTAAAAAGCTAATAATGCTTTAATTTGTGGTTTAGCATCTTCTGATATTCTTGAGGGAGTGGAAATTGTAAAGTTACAACGGTGAGAGAAATGTATAACTAATCCGCATTTAATTAAAGGTTTATTTTTGTTAGTGAGTATCTTAGGCATGCATACTTATTAAAGTTACAATAGTAACACTATATATATATATATGTATAATTTTAAATTCTTAATGTAACAAATACATATATTAAAATTTTATTTATACCATGAAATATGTCCTTTGTTTTTGATAATCTTAACATATATATAATTATTAATAAAATCATTGAACTAATGGTGAAACTAAAACTACCACGTTGTTTCTATATTTCCTTAAATGTTCATAGTTGGAGAGGCAGAGCCTCATACAAGATAAGAAGGACAATTACTTCTTCCTTTTCTATAAGTAGTTATGCATAATTTTTTTTTATTATTTGTTAATTATAAAAATTTTTTGGCCCCTCCCTAAAAGTTAATTTAACTCCACTCCTGCATGAAAAATTCTAAGATAATTTCTTATGCTTACATAGGGTCATGCTAGTTGAATTCGGAATATAAAAGTCAGATCATAATTTAAGCACCCAAAAATAACCTAATTCCCCATTTACCATGGAAGAAAAATGTCAACATCACAAATATTAAGAGAATAATCTACTAATAATTAGGAGCTAAAGCTTTTAGTGATAAAAATAGAGGACTAATGTTGATTGAAATACAAAAAAGAAAAAAGATTAATTATCTAATATTTTTCATATTTTATATGCACATAACTTAAATGTGAAAACTCAAGTGCAGTTGACTTCACGTGAAGTTGATACCTAAGAGCCGTTAGATGAAAATTTAGTCAAATTAGTCAAATCATTTAACGTCTCTCAGATATCAACTTCACATGAAGTCGACTGCACCTGAGTTTCCACCTAGTTTAAAACAAAAAAATCCATTTTGTTAATGTATAAACAAAAAAACTTGCTGAAAAAACAATGTTGCTTCTTTAAATCCAATTCAAAATCTTTATCAACATCATTATAGTGTAACTAAATGTTTAGCTCCAACATAATACTAACTTCTTTTTATTACAAATAATTGCTTCATTATATTTTTTAAACATATATTAAAAAAGTAAAAAA
>NC_029777.3:108574439-108607853 GCF_000817695.3 Arachis duranensis
GTTAATATATTATTTTATATAATTTTCCTTAATAATAACTGAAAATATTGAGATAAATAATTCTATAATAAATATTAAAACTTCTGTTAAATATTTAAAGTTTGATCTGATTATTAGAAAATATAGGGCAACTTAAAACATAAGAATACACATGATCATTTTCATCTATAAATTAGTGGTCTTACATTGGATTCGAATCTAATCTCATGTTTTCCTTCTGTGATTTTTTTTCCCAATTCAAATACGACCAAATTATGGTTCTTTAGGGCACAGCAAGCGTGGCAAAAAGAAAAGCTGCTCCCATTAATTTGCGTGGAAGTTCCGTTCAACTAAAGGATTCTAATTTTATCTGCATGATAATATATATATATATAGTTACGGTCTGGCTCAAAGAACCGACGGGTCGATCCGGCCCGAGCTCCACCCGACCCGGTTTCGCGCCCTTCAAACGACCCGGACACGTGTCCTGTGCGACCCACGCGCGGCCGCAGGACAGTGTCCTTGAGAACATGGGTCTGTCCTCATGAGGGGCCCACTACTGACATGTATATAAAGGGAAGATTGGCTCTTTCCCCGAGGTACGTCACCTTTTCATATCATTTTTCCCCGCCTGCACACTGGCTGAACCGAGCGTCGGAGTGTCTTTGCAGGTGGCACCCCCCTCATCCTTTCTCCAGGACAAGTGCTCGTCTACTCGGCAAACCCACAACCAGCGCGACCAAAGCTAAGGCGCTCCCACCCCTTCACCCGTACACCCGATCTGTCCGGAACCCGACAACCGAACATTGGCGCCGGGCAGAAAAAGGAAGATACAAAAGAAAGAAAAGAGTGCCAAAACTGGCCTGTTTAAAAACCACCTCCCCAGGAAGCGCGAAACGTCTGGGGGCAGAATGGTCTTTTCAGCAAGGGTTTTCCACCCCATTAAGAGCATTTAATGCTCGGCACTGGGAACGATGCGACGAAACGGTTGCTAGTACAACCAAAGGACACGCACGTTGGGGGCATATCCTCATCACGAACGGCCGACCAGACGATCCCGAATGAGAGGCGAGACAACACGCCATTGCTAGCTCCCACAGCTACCATTGGCGCGTGGGGGCACTGTTACGGTCTGGCTCAAGGAACCGACGGGTTGATCCGGCCCGAGCTCCACCCGACCCGGTTCCGCGCCCTTCAAACGACCCGGACACGTGTCCTGTGCGACCCACGCGCGGCCGCAGGACAGTGTCCTTGAGAACATGGGCCTGTCCTCATGAGGGGCCCACTACTGACATGTATATAAAGGGAAGATTGGCTCTTCCCCCGAGGTACGTCACCTTTCCATATCATTTTTCCCCGCCTGCGCACTAGCTGACTTGAGCGTCGGAGTGTCTTTGCAGGTGGCACCCCCCTCATCCTCTCTCCAGGACGAGTGCTCGTCTACTCGGCTGACCCGCGACCAGCGCGACCATTAATATAGTAATAACAAATAGTTGTTTGTGTAATACTTTTTCTGATAATTGTACATATGAAAATTAAACTTAGGTTTTTTTAACTTAAATAAAACAAACTATTTTAAAATTATTTAATTTTTCTAAAACAATTTTCAAAACATGTATTCTATTCTTAATATTATATAAATTGATCTAGGGCCTTGTGGTTTATATAATACATTAATCACTACACCCTAATATGATTTATGCATGAATGATTTTTTAAGAATAACATGTAAATCATCCCAGAATAGCTAAATTTATCAATTTGTGAATAAATTATCCCAGAGTACGAGAATTTACGTGTTTCAAAGTTAAACCACAAGAGGCTGACACAATTTATGTGTAACTCCTAACCCACAAGACTCAATCACGATTTATGTTCAAGTTAGCACACCCTCAACATCCTGCCGCGATTTACCCTCAAGTTAGAAGCTGAAGACATAGCAGCGATTAACATTGCACACGAGACTTCCATTTTCACCGTATTAAAGCTTTCGAAGACAAGGTTAAGGAGGAAGAGAGTGAGAAAAGTGGTAGTGAGTGGTTGCATGCGGCGTACAACGGCAAGGTTGTAGTAGCGGCCGGCGGAGTGTGGCACAGAACGACGATTAGTGCGTTGGAGTGGAAAGAATCAGTACTGAGGCAAGGATGGTCGCCAATCAGAAAAATATTTACTGTTTGAACAGCATTGCGCATGTTGCCTGATTTATCGATGATGAGGTTAGTTATCAGAATCTGTATTTAGTTCATGCAATTGATTTGTTGATGATATTTATATCTTGATGATGAATTTAATATAAATTTCAATACGAATATCTAATGAGATCATGGCTAGTTTAAAGGCCGATTGGTGTGATTGACTGTTAGAATATTTGTGATGATGAAATTTAGTGTTTCATTGTTTAGTGAATTTTTAGGTTGTTGGATGATTATAAAGGATATTAGACTTAGGTAAACTTAAAGACTTAAAGTTATAAATTTCGTTCATAATGTATCTATGTCTATGACCTTTAGACTTGTGATATTATAATGAATACCTATAATTTGGCCTGTTTTAGGTCACTCGCTTATACCATATTCTTTTTTTACTTTGAATTATATTTTTTTGTGTATAATGCTCTCGTAAATTATGTTGTTAATATTTCTGTTTTATTAGCCAATTCGATGTGTTAAGAGCGTCTGTAGGCAATAGAAAATGATAATACATGACCGGGTATTGCCCAACTCAGATCGTGCTAATTTACTATATGTTGCAAGGCTGGATGATTATTGGTTTAAGTTTGATGAGTCGCTGATAATGCATTTGTAGAGCGATGACGTCCTGAGACCCATATGTTTCATATGCCATTTGGAGAGTGAACGATAACTCTACAGGATGTGTGATAAGCCACTATTTTATGATATATTTTAGACTACATTGAGTGGGTTTTGTGGACTATTCTCACACTTATTCATGTAAATTGCATGTTTTTCATTTCCTTCCTAATTTTATGCTATGATTAAAAACATGCTTCCTAGGCCTTAAAATTGTTAATTTTCAATTCTCCTTTATTACCATTTGATGTCGTGATGTGTTTGTGAAGCGTTTCAGGTTTACAGCGCATGAATGATTTAAAAGATGAAGATGAGGCATGTTAAAGTGGAAGGAACACAAGAAACTAAAAAACTGAGAAGCGAGGAGCGACGCGCACGCATAGCTGACGCGTGCGCGTGATTTGGAGCGTCTTACAGCGACGCGTACGTGTGATTGACGCGTATGCGTGACCAGTGCAGAAGTTCAGCGACGCGTACGCGTGGCTGACGCGTACGTGTGACAGAGCGTCACGTGCTGCACTTAACAGAACTCGTTGGGGCAATTTCTGGGCTGGTTTGGACCCAGTTTCAAGTCCAAAAATACAAACTAGAGGCAGGGATAGAGCTAAGATTGAAGACACTTCATTTTTCATTTTAGTTTAGTTTTAGTTTTTGAATTCTAGAGAGAGAAACACCTACTTTTCTCTAGGGTTTTGATTTCTTAGTTTTGCTTTGGATTGAATTTTGAGAGAGCTGCTATTACCTTCAATTGAAGTCATCATCCTTATAATTTTCTTCTACAATAATTCAAATACTCTTTTCTATTTAATTACTTTGAATTCATATTTGGATCTTGTTATTTTTTAATTTTATTAATGCATTGAAGTATTTTTATATTTATTTTTATTGCTTGTTTGATTCATATTGATTATTGTTCGTGCCAGTTTTAATTTAATTAATTTCTCAGAATTACTATGTCTTTTATTTACTCCTATTATATATTTATGAAAATGGCATTCATGTTAATGACTTAAAGCTCTCAACTTGGCTTAGGGGTTGATTAATTGGGATCCCTTGAGTTGTGATGCTCAAGTATTGATCTGTAATTGGGAATTGCTGAGTAATGAACATTTACTATCATACTTGGGAAAGACAACAATGATAGAAACTCCAATTAATCTCCCATAATCAAGGACTTTTATTTTAAATAGATAACACCTCTTGTTATCTGCTCATTGCTTTAATTTCTTGTTTTCTTATTTTTCCATTCTCAACATAAAAAATATTTAGAAAAATCCTGACCAATAATTTACATTCTGTATCAACTCTTAGGGACATGACCCAGGATTCTATTCCCGGTTATTTATTTTTCATTGTGACACACTTTTAAATTAATAATAAAAATTTCGTCGGTTAAGGCTGTACTTACAATTCTATCTTCATCATAAATTCTTAACTGGCATTTTTCTATCCATCAATGTGGCATACCAATTTGGTCTCCCTATTGATGGACATGCAGTTAGTGGATGTCTAAGCGACTTCGAGCAGTTGATGGAGGGGGAAAGCCTGCTTGGGTGTGGTTTGGAGAATTATTCGGTAAACTTCTACTAGATGATTGTATCGATGAGTTCACAGTTTCTTTTTGTGGTTCCAAAACAAGTTCAAAATCTTGTCTGCCACTGCATCAAAGGCAACGATTTAGATTTATGCACGTAGTTACATTATGATGTTGTTGTCCACGACGCTATTCAGGAACAAGTCTGGTGCTAGGGTTCACTTACGGTGGCTTCCCTATGTTGTGGACCTCGACGGGATCGACAAGTATAGCTGAGGTTCGGCTACTTTGTCATGGTTGTACAGGTGTCTTTGCAGAGTTGCTAACTGACAAGTTAAGAACCTAACTGAGCCACTGACATTGCTGCAGTCTTGGATTTTTTTGGGGTTTTTCGACGTTTAAGCCCAGAGGTTTTGACACCATACTTTGGCCGCTTGCATCGAGGTGAGTACTTTTTATGGATGATATTTACTGTGCAGTAGTTCAAAATCTTTTTCGTAAGTTTAATGTTTATCATTATGAATCTTCCATGTGGGGTAGGTACCTGCCATCGTCAGACAATAAGGGTTCTCAGCCAAACGTCCATATGTTGACTTAACAAGTGAACCTACTGGTAACTTACATGTTCTCTTTAGAACGACATTAATACACTCAAAGATGTTTATAGTCATATATATGTCCATATCAGCGGCCGTCATCTCGATATTGAGTCCACAACTCTAACCCAATCTTATTGCACCAATCAACCATTGCCGGGTCTTTCTGCATAAGGATATCCATATAATATTGATGCTTTTATTTAGTCTTTGCATATGCGGCATTCACGAGGATCTTTCGGGCATCTTTAGATTTAAAGTTTAGTGCGAAATTAGTAGCGATTTGTCTTGCACAAAATATAACTTTGAATTAGTTAAATTTAATTTCTAAAAATAAGATACAACTCAAGGTCCAAAACACGGCCACAAAGAAACACAAGACACACATCACTAAATTCAGAGTTATGGTTAACCTAAAGCAAAAATAAAAATATAATGATAAAAGACAAATAACAAATAAAATTAGCTAACAGCTAGATCAGTAATGACTAAGCATTATCAACATCAATATCATCTAACGAAATATATAACACGTTATCAATAAGTTAAAAATTAAAATTATTGTAATAAATGATAAGAAAATAAACTATAATACTCACGAAGTAAGTTTTTAATATTACTAGAAAGATCAGACTCTTTTTCAACAACCTCTTTTATCATTCAAAAGACAACCAAATTGATACTTTCATAATTAATTAATTATATTGCACCTTTCGTTTCTTTTTTTTTAGAGTAAAGTATCGTTTTTGTCCCAAACGTTTGGGGTGAGTCTCAAAGTTGTCTCTAACATTTCAATCGTCCTATTTAAGTCCCTAACGTTTCAAAATTGACTCAATATTGTCCTGCCGTTAGGGATCCGTTAACAGAATTGATGATGGGACAAAATTGAGACAATCTTAAAACGTTAGAGACTTAAATAGGACGAAAATGTCGGGGACAAAAATATACATAGAAATTAATTTTAGTTTTATCCTTTAATAATATCAATTTTTTACTATACATAATATTCAATTATTTTTTAATCACATCTAAGTAAATTACACTTCATCATATTACTTTTATTCTAAATAAACTTTTTTTATATTATTATAATAACTTATAACTTTAAGTGTAAAATTATAAAAAAATAAATTTATTTAGAATGAAAGTAATGTGATTAAGTGTAATTTACTTATATACAATTAAAAAATAATTGAATATTATGTACAATAAAAAATTAATATTATTAGAGGATAAAACTAAATTTATTTCTATGTATCATTTTTGTCTCCAATATTTTCATCTTATTTAAGTCCTAACGTTTCAAAATCGTCTCAATTTTGTCCCGCCGTCAATTCTGTTAACAGATCCCTAATGGCAGGACAACACTGAGTCAATTTTAAAACGTTAGGTACTTAAATAGGACGATTAAAACGTTATGGACAATTTTGAGACATACCCCAAACATTTGGGACAAAAACGATACTTTACTCTTATTTTATCTTTCTTTCCTAACTAAATTAAATACAATATATACAAAATAGCATAACATATTAACTATACAAAATCTAATGATATGAAATGAAAGTATAAAATATATATTATCTGAATTTAAAACTCAAATTATATGTAACATACATAATATCATTGAGCTTATTATACTCTAGTCTATTCTTTCTTTTCGTATGAATCTGATAAAAAAGACTCCAATTCCTTTTATACTCCAAAAAAGTAGATGTTTAGCTAAGAATGCGAACGGCCATATTTTGTAAACATGGAGCAGAACCACCAAACAACCTCCATCATTCATCTACAAGTGACAATCCCATAACCATGCTATTAGTTATCAAATTAAGAAAATGAAAGTATAAAATAAGTTACTATCAAACAGATATTCTTACCAGGTTGAAGTTCTTTTACTTTTTTTTTGTATCGCCTCTAACCACTTGTTTAGATTGTAATTGACTATGTGTTTGTTGTTCTTCTTCCACTATTACTTCATCAATTGCATCCTCAATCTCATCACCATCCTCTTCACTAAAACCTACTTTTTTTTTACTAGTTATATTTTTCTAAATTTCTTTCAATAAATCTTCCATTTGTTTTTCTACGTCATAATAGACTTTAGGACACTTTTTAATATCTCCACCTATCTTTGCCAAATATTTTTTTATTCTATTAATTTTTCCTCCTCCAAAAATACTCAGACAAGACAAGCATTGCTATTGCGACTTTCCATTTATTACTTGTAAAGTAATATATCTCCAAGTTGGATCAATTTTCTTCTAAATATTAGAAGTTTGTGATTGACTATATAGATTTAGTAGAAAAAGAAGCTTCATTCAAAGCAACATGATTCAAAGTTGAATTATTTTCTGCATTATTATCCCTATGTGTTTCTTGATTAATACTCTCATCCATATCTAAAATTACCAACAATCCAATAACAATATTACAGGCGTACAACAACCCAGTAATTTCAACATAAATAATTAGATACAGTGATACACAATAAAAAGATTAACAACATCAAGGTTCAAATCAAGTATATCATAATCAAATCAATCAATTAATAGAATCACAGTATATCAGAATCAATATTCAAGATCATTCACAATTCTAAATCATAGAAATAAAAAATTACAGATTAACCAACAAACAAAAAGCAACAATTATAGTAAAAAAAATAAAAAATACCTTTTGAAAAGAGCAAATAGAACACAGAAAAAAACAAAAAGCATAACGAAAGAGTTGACACAGCTAAAAGGTTGGAACGCGATTGAACAGAGCTAGAGCACGGCGGGACAATAGCTGCGGAATGGAAGGACAAGGCGAGACTAATTGCATTGATGACGTTGTCATTTGGACAAAAATTTAAAACATGTTGAAACTCAGTTTGATTCGACTAGACGATTCCCAATCTATTCAACGGTCCAAATGCAATTTTTAAATTCAACGATTATGGTTTTGATCAATCTACTATTTTATTAGTTCATGATTCGACCGATCAATTCGAACCGATTTTTAGAATTTTAAATTTCTACGCATCTTCTCCATTAATGATTATTTATTTATTTATTTATCTATCCGCGATTGTATTTGTATGTATGTCTATTGATATACTTAAGTTTTACTATGGACAAAATACATTTATTTTTATCAAATAAAACTTACTACAAATAACATTTATACTAAAGTTTGTAATATTAAAAATGTTATTTATATATTAAAATTAATTATTATATATTTATATATAAATATATATTATTTAATTTATTTTTAATATATATTTTATATAATGATTGATTTTAATAATTAATTTTAATATACGGGTAGCATATAATCGTTGTACTATTTATATTTACACTTATTTTTTATCCAATAGGATAGAGCTTTGGTTTTAACATGGTAAAGTTCAATAAATAGGATCGCTATACCTAAAGATAATGAGTGAATAATTGTAGCCCACAAAAGCAGAATATATAAGGTTGCCTATGGTCTTATTATTCTTATTACCATTTTACTATTTTATAATTTATAAAGTGGTCAACGAAAACTATACCTAACAAGAATCAATCCACAAGATAAAAAATTAATGATGAGAAAATCTTTCCGATCCAATGTATTATTATTGTGGAAGAGACTTATTAGTTGAAGAGAGAGACTTTAGACATAATCATTAAAATCCACTAAACTAAACTCCTATTTTTCATGTTTCATTATCTTTTAAATTAATCCTATACATAATACAAGCCAGGTATCTAGGCATCTAGATCCTCTGACGTGAATCAAGATAAAGAAAAGTTTGTAATAATTTTCCCTTTTTTCTTCGCACGCGTGTAGCCACCGAGCTTCCACTTCATTGTGGGTTAGAACTTCTTACGTAAGAAATAGGATATAGATGTGACTTTTGTGAAGCATATTTTGACTTGTGTGTGTGTTTTTTTTTCATGATATATTATATTAAGAGTAATGTTAGGGGACTAATAACTTTTATAATTAGTAGTTATTAAATAATTATTAATAATTTAATAGTGTGAGATTGATATAAGATTTTATCTAATAGTTCATATTTTTCTGCTGGTTACATAATGGCTAAAATTCAATAAAATTGTTGGCTCTCTAAATTTTTTCTTATAATAATTTATAATAATATACGGTAATATTATATGATTAAATTATTTTTAAAAAATTAAATTTAAATAAGTTAGTCTAATATAAAAATAATAAAAATAAAATTTTATTTTCTATTTTTATTTATTATTTTTATTTTTCTTTACAAAATTTAAAAAATAAAAAATACTAAAAATAACAACAAAAAATAAAAATACAAAACAAATGCATTCTAAATAATTTTGTTTATTTTAATCTATGTAATTATCTTAAATCAAACAAAATAATAAAATATAATTTAATTTTATATACTTTACACAAAATATAATACAAAAATTTAAATCTCGATCACGGTCTTTCAATCCAAATTTAGCTCCCAAACACAACTTAATAGGTTTTGGTCAAATATGTATTTATGCAAAATTTGATGGGTATCTTTAGGGTTATCTATTATTGATTTCCATGATTAGCACCGTCTCCATAACTAGAAGTGTTTTAATTATAGGTTGGCAATTGGTCAAACTTAACTTTACACGTCGACTATCAAAAGTTATATGACATTATTAACCAATATGAGTTGTGAGCTGGTTATTAAACTAAATTAATTTTTGCAAGAAAATTATAAATTACTCGTAAAATGCTATTCTAAGTAAATTAAATTGTACACATATTTAGCAAGAGATATTAAAAAAACAATATCATATCACTTAAAATTCAGGTTGGATAGATTAATATTTCATCATGAAATCATTTATTTTAAAAATTTAAATTAATAAATAAAAATATATAAATGATTATAATAAAGTTTGCATGTCTCCTCATTTATTTTTTTTAATTTGTATAAATTGTGTATAGACATCCTTTTAAATTGTCTTATGTATTTTTTTTTGGCTTTTTGGACAACAATACATAGAATTCAATTTTTTTGTTATAAAAATTTTAACATCTTATCCTAAAATTACTTATTCTAAAAATTTAAATCAATAAAATAATTATATGTATCTATAATATTTATTCAACTCAAAAGATTAATTTTTGTTAAAGAAAGATGACTACTAAAAATTTGTTTAACGAATGTTAGACATAACATTCATGGACCTAATAATTTATAAATAAACTCGTTATTAAATCATAGATTATCAAAAGAAAATTACGAGGCTAGTGTTTTGTCACCAAGTCAAATTTTCCCTTTAAATATAAGATTTTAAATTAAAATGGGCATAATAACACTTCAACAAAGAGAGACTCTTCTAACATATTTGAAACATAGAAATTTAAGAGTAAAGTGTATATTTTCAGCCATGCTATGTGCGTAAAAATTTNATGTAAAAAGACATATAACACTTTAATTTGACACATTAATCTTATGATTTGATGTTACTAAAAAACTGGAGAAATAAAAAAAAATTAAACACATGAAAAGACATGAGTGAGAATAAAAAATAAACAATTAAGTGTGATTTGATTTGATAATGCCTTTAACCACGCCTGCCTTAACAACTTAACATACTCTCACCCTATACAATTACGTGCCCACAAAAAATACTATTTGTGCATTTCAGATTAATTAATGTCAATTTAAGAGCGGAAACAAATTAATGAAAATAAAATTACTATTAATTACTTTAATTTTTAGTATTCTGTGACTTTTTTTTTGGCAGTTAAACAGTAAAGATCGGAGAAGTCTAAGAACTTTTTCCCAGTGGCCTTTGCTTTTGGACATGGGTCTTTTCTCCAATGACCTCAATCTAGGAGTGTTTGTAGTACGGTTTGGTTCGATTTTTAAAGAAAAAGTCATCTAATCTGATCGTTTAATTAAACTGCAGTTTGGATTGATTTGGTTTTTTTTATCAAAATCATCTGAACCAAACCAAACTAATTAATATCGGTTTGGTTTGGTTTGGTTTGTTCGGTTTTTCAATCAAATAAAAAAAATCTTACCATATTATTATGCAAAGTTATAACATTGAAATTGACAAACCGAAATATACAATAGCTAACAAAGTCTTGATCTAATGAAATTTAACGACAACAGAATTCAAATACGACAATTAAAGAAGTTTAATAGTTCAACGGTCAACACAACTGAAAATAAAAATTAATTGTCATTAGACTGATAACAAACTTATGGTGTCTTCTCCAATAAAATAGCTAAACTTCTTAATACAAACCAACCTGAAATAAAAAAAAGTTACATAATAGCTAAACTTCTCAATATTTTCTACCAACTCTTATTTATAATTGTGTTTAATAGAAGTATCTTTGTGAATGTGTCTAATAAAAATGTCTTTTTTATGGCTGTGTTTAATAGAAGTATCTTTATAGATATATTTTTTAGATGTGTCTCTTTATATACGTATTTAAAATATAATAATTAATTATTGTTAGCAATAAGTTGACAGATAACATGTTGGTATTCTATACTTTTCCATTTCAAATTAATGTAATAATCTGATTATGCAACGAGTTTTATTTATTTCTACATAGCAAGTTTGTTTATGGTATGTGAATGGGGCAAGATAGTTTGGGTTAGTTCAAAAGATGTGAGACCGCAAATGAAGTTTGACACAAATGGCAGATTTGTTGATTCTATGTAGCTGCATTTGGGTTCGAAACATGGTACAAGAACCCATATAGTTGTGTTTGTATAGATGCGTATCTCAGTTTGTGATAGTGTCTAAAATTCTGAGACGTGGTTACAGTTTACAAAGAATTTAGATTTTTGTTGGACTTGGAATAATCTGAAAGCTGATGATATTATCCAAAATAAGTGATCTGCTTAGGTGTTTTATGATTTCACAAATGGTAACTAACTTATACACTGATAGGATCCTAATACTTTAATTTCCTCAAGGAATGAGAAGAAAACATTGATACTTTTCTTGTCAGGGTGGCAATTCTTAGAAATGTCTATATTGCAATTGGTTCTCAAACTAGTAATATAAAACAAACTAGCAATAACAACAAAAACTAAGGCTTGTCCACAAGAAAGTTAAAATCAAAACAAACATGTTAAATAAACTCTAATCCAAAAGACATCACAGGTTAAGATTTCTTACAAGAGACAAGTCACCACATTAAACACTTAGAACATGTCAACCAGAAAAGAAAACACTTGAAACATTAAAAACTGACATTGTTTTAACTATATATATAGGAGAACATAATACTTCATGCAGGACTTGAACAATGTGTTTGCATCAATCATCGTAATCATCATCTTCCATGTCATCTCCATCACTTTCCATGCCATCATCATCACCATAATCATCATTAGCAACATCATCATCATCATCATTAAAGTCAGAATCAATATCGGGAATTCTCAAGTCATCTATATAACCATATTGATCTTTTGGTGTATCATCTTCAGCTGGAATAATCAATTCTGCATCGTAAAGCTCTGGTTCTTCATTATTAGTTGAACTTTCAATGTTCTCTACATACCATTCATCATCAGAAGCAATGTCTTCCATGCTATACGCAAACGCTTTGCTTTTCTTCTTCTCATCGGTCACTTTTAAGTTGGACATCGCAAACAATACATCATTCCATGTCTTCTGCCTACGACGACTCCTTTTCTTTGAGTGAACCTAAACACATAAGAAAACAGAACTAAATACAAGTCCGAATTGTTAATTTTCAGAGTGAATACTAGTTGTGTTTCAAATATAGTACTTTTACCTTATCAAAAGTATCCCAATTAGTTGTACACCCATAAGCACTGCATGTCAAGGACAGTATCCGAATGGCGAAATTCTGAAGCTCGGGAAATTCAGATCCATAAGAGTCCCACCACTCTGCTGGCTTTTTGGTTTTAATAGCAGACTTGGCTAATTCACTTCCAAAGGCATTTCTTGCATTCTTGAACTCTTCAAGATGACGATCAACAGTGCATGCATCAGCTTTAATTGCTACCGTCCTACACAAAGAACTATATAGTCCATATTTAACATCAAAATCATCTTTGAAATCAGGGCTATAGTGAAATTGAGGGTTGAGGTAGTAAGCAGTAGCTTCCAAAGGCCTATGAACTTCTTTATCCCATTTTTCATCAATGATGTTCCACAAAGGCATGTATCTAAATAATGAAAAAAGATTAAAAGAATCAAAGTTAGTTCAACGACAAATAATAAATTCTACGAGAGCACAAATGAAATTAAAATTAAGAAAACATAGACAATGCACCTTTGCTTGACAGAATTGAAGGCACTTTGTATCTTTTCTTTTACTTGCATCATTTCCTTATAAACGAAACCCATGGCTGGTTTTTCGTCCGAATTCACCAATCGAAGCACTTTAATAAGAGGATTAGCACCTTTCAAACAAATCTCAATGTTCTTCCAAAACTTGCTATCCATAACTATATTCTCAACCTGTTTCCCACTTCTTGATCTTGAGAAAGCACTGGATTTCCATGATTTCGAAGTGAACATTTTCTCCAATGCATCCTTGTTGCGATTGAGACAATCTAAAGTCAGATAAGAAGTCGCACCACGAGTCGCAGCCGGCCTAATCAAATCCTTTCCCTTGGTAAAGTAATGCAACAGATCAATCACAGAAGCTCTGGAATATATATAAGTAGTAATCCTCCTACCATTGGCAATGGTCTCTCTATGAACCTTCACCCTCTTTTCAAATTCCTCAAACATCAATTCAATACAATGAACAGCACAAGGCATCCAAAAAATAGTACTTCTTTTCTCCATTAACAATTTTCCAGCAGCTTTAAAACTATCTTCATTTTTTGTCACAACTTGAACAACATTTTCAATACCAACCTCATTCACAACACCATCAATCATCTCAAAGATACCACCAACATTGTTGCAAACATTAGTAGCATTAACAGATTTCAGAAAAACCGTACCTTTAGGGCTGTTAACAAAGAAGTTGAATATGGTCATTCCATACCCGTTATTCCAGCTATCAATCAAAATGCTGCACCCTGTTCTCTTCCACTTGATCTTGTGATCCTCAATTGCTTCCTTGATTCTTTCCACTTGATACTTCAAAAGCTTCCCTCTGAGATCTTCAATAGAAGGTGCAATGTATCCAGGGCCACAACGTGCAACTGATTCCCACATCTTTTGAAACTCAACACTTTTCACAGCTTTCAAAGGAATGCCACTCATGACTAGAAAGGTAGCAACTTTCTGACATATTTCTTTTCTCAGAATCTCTTCACTATCACCCACGATAGAATGATCAACATCGTTCCCTCTTTTCTTCACAATGACCCCATTTTTCTCTTCCAAATCCTTCCCCTTCCTCTTCCCACAACCAACAAGAGCCATTTTTTCAAGTGAAAGCAAAAATACTCAACAGAACAAGACAAAAGGTTTGACCTTTTTGGTGTTTTCGAACTCAGAATAGCAGAAACAGAAACCCTAACACGATTTCGATGAAATGCGGTTAGGGCATTGCAGGGAGAACGCGGGAAAGCTAGAACATTTATATAAAGGTTGGAAATTTAGGGTTGAAGTTGAAGAGAGTGTTCTGTTCAGAGGAATTGGGCTCCAAAAATGGGCTTGCAGTGAAATCGATTTGTTTATGTTGAATCGTTTGAATCATTAGAATCGTGCGATTCTACGATTCTGCGCTGCCATGAAGTTACGATCCTACGTGCTTATGCTCCCAGAGAAGCTAAGCGTTAAAAGAAGAAGTTTTTGCATGGGAAGCTAAGCTGATTGGTTTGTTCAAAACCTATGTATGATGATTGAATTAGATGAATGTCATAATCTAATCTAACAGCTTACACTTTACACTGAAGAATTTTGTAGCAAGCAATGTAGTTGAAGTTGAAGAACTGAAAAGTTGCAGGTTTAGAACTTTAGATAAATAGATACTTTCTGCTAATTACTAATACTTTGTGTTAGCTCACGTGTCCGTTAGTATTAGCTCACGTGCGTGCATGCAAATTTATTTTTCATTTAGAACAAAGTATTATTTTGGTCCTAATCTTTGGGTTAAGTGTTAATTCAGTTCTTAACATTTTTAATGTTTTATTTTAATTCTAAAAAATTTTTAACATGTTATTTCAGTTCCAAATTTTCAAATAAGTTTAGTGTTAACCAATAATCACCGACAAAAAAGTTTTTTTTTTTTTATGATTGATTGATATGATTTAGAATTTTTTTTTATAAGAAAATTGAGAAGAAAAATTAGTACTAGATTTTAACTATATTTTTTTAATACAAGAAAAAATATATAACTTATAAATAGTGTTGTTGATGTTCACATCATTTTTTTCTTAACTATTCACATAAATTTAATAAGAAGATAATATTAAATCTATTTAAATATTTTGAGACAGAAATAATATGTTTAAAATTTTAAAAATAAAATTAAAATTTGATCAGTCACCAAAGAAAATTAAAATTTGATCAAATATTAAAAATTAAAATAATTTTTTAAGAAAAATGCTAAATTTTTAGTTAACAATATTTAAAATTATAGACTAAAATTATATTATTAAATTATTAGATTAAAAAAATAGACTAAAATTACACTTACCTTTGAATTTTGTTCTTTTATTGAAAAGAGTTCTTTACTAAAGAAAGATACTTACATCCAATCAAGAAGATGAAATCCTCCATGATCGCTAATATGACTTATTTTAATTTAAAAATTATTTTAAAAGTCTTTTAGTTAAAAAATTAGTTTAGCTATAAGAACAACTAAAACAAGACTACAAGAACACGAATAAGATAGAGGTAGGGTGTACAAGGTTTGGTTCTGTCCGGGTTTGAGTAATTTGAGTGAGTTTTGATTTTTTAAGTGATTCGGTAAGATCTTTAAAAAAAAAATTAAATGATCTCTGACAATTATTTTAAAAGAGAACGAGGTTTTTGATAAAAAAAATTTAATTTGGTTTTTGAATTTTATTTTTATAAAACTGATTAATTCTTTTGTTAAAAAAAGTTAATATTATTTTTTTTTTGCACAAAAATTAATCAATTCCAAAAAAGATCATAAATTGAGTTGAATATTTTTTTTTCAAGAATTTTATAGTACTTTTAAAATAATTGTGATGGATATTCACTCAAAAGAAAAATCTAATCCGACAAGACAATTAAACCGAATCTAAGCTAAAGTTATTGTCTCCTCGTGTGGTTCGGTAAATGTTAGTAAAAGATTTTGTGTTATTAGTGATAATTGGTGATTTTTCTATAATTCTAAAATTTGATTTTATGTGAATTTATTTTTTGATTCTAAGTGAATTTTATAATATTATAAATAATTATTATTGGAGATTTAGATATTTTAAATGCTAGCATTCAATAACGTATGTCTTGTTTTAAAATTTTGTTTTATTTTTAACCAAAATTATATAATATTAAGTATAAATTGATTCATTTATTTTTAATGAAAATTATAAAATTAAAAAAAAATTCAAAATACACCGAATTAAAATTTATGGAGAGATTCAAATACCAATTTCTGGTAATAACTAACAAATAAAATTTTTATCTTTTTTATAAATTATAATTACTGTATTACACCTTTATTTTATCTGGTATGATTGCGATCTAAATATAATGAGATTTCGTCGAGTCTAAAATTGAAATTATACTTGAATTACAGATGTGATAAATATTTAGAGCCGGATTTAGGTAAGAATAAATCTGATTTTACCATGTCTATGTTCATTTTTGGATAGAAATAGTTAGGGAGAATGATAATAAATTGAAATAGGACAATGATAATGTAGCTATTTATAATTTTTATTTTTAAATTAATTTATATTCTTATATAACAAATATGTTAGGTGTATATTAAAATTAAATTTAAAATATAAAAAATATATTTAGAATGAGTTAAATAATATATATTAAAATGATATTTATTTTTCAAATATTAACATTACAATTAAAAATATTTAGCTCTTCTTACTAATTTTTCTTCAAAATAATTCTTTTACTTTTAATTTGTCCTTTGAAAAACTTAAAAATACAATTCACAACATTCTCATTCAAATCTTTTAAAATATTTGTTCGACATTTAATTTTCTAAAAATAAAAAATTCAAATGAAAAATATATGTCTAATAATATAATGACAAAGAAAGAATATTTATTTTTTTAGTGGTTTTACTGAGTCTAATCCATAGATTTTGAATTGATTTTAATTGATATATTTTTAATTTTTGTTTTTACAAAAAAAAAAAATTAGTTCGTAATATGAAGATTTAAATTTATTATCTAATAATATTAGATTTTTTTTATTCTTTGTCCTGAATTTATACATAGATAATAATAATATTATTATTCATAAATCTTGTTATTCTACCATAATTTATTAAAAATATTATACTATATTTTAATACATAAATTGTGATAGGATAATTATTTTACAAAAATACAAATCACTCAATATCTTATTACTGTTTACTTATAAATTTAATAGTATTTTTTAACACATACATAATGGCAGAATAGTAAATTTTTAAAATTGTACATAAAACTCACTAAACATAATTTGCTAACACAATTGTCGCTAAACATGATTCATATCCATCATGGATTTTAATAATTTTTCCACCATCACATGCTAATAAAATTTATTTTATTCCAATACATAATTAAATTTAAATTATTAAAAATGATATTTTTAAAATTTTTAATATTGTCGTTCTGTATACATACATTTAGTCATTTGTTCAAAATGGAATTGACTACTAGTTTAGTACTCATACAACTAAAGCTGTGTTCGTTTTCTTATGATTCATGTGCGACGCGAGTTCTGATTGTTTTGTTTAACTCTTTCTTTAAGGTTCCTAGTTAAATTTCTTTTTATATATACCTATGTATGTAATTTTATTTTTAGAGGTCGTAATACCTCACAATTTTCCATTTACAAATTTAAGCGTAAAGTTTTATGTGGTAGGGTGTTACACTTTTTATATCATATGATATTGTTTTAACTTTAAAATAATTTATTTTGGTGTAAATATAATATAACATTTATTAAATTTAATATTAAAAGTTAAATTTGTATTAATTTATTATATAAAATTTATAAATTTATACATTCTAATTTTATGTCTGGCCAATCCAATTTAATTTGATTTATTTTGGGTCAATTTAATGTCAGGTTAAAATAAATTCAGTGAGATATTAGAGATCCAAGTCTAAATTAAGGGTTCGAAACACAAGTAATATCTCGTTGAACTTGGTTAAAAAACAAAGTTTTACCAAAACTTACAATGTTTCTCTAGTTTTTCTAAACTTCAATTCAAACCAATTCAACTATACTCAAAATCGTCATCAAAACACTACTACAAACTACAGTTTATTCCTGAAATACACTTCAAGCATTTTCACATCTATTTCACTCAATTTTCTATCTCTTCCACTCATAGTTCAACAAAACCAATAATTTCTAAATCAAGAATACAATCCCAATAAATTTTGCACAAATTCAACTCATCATAAGTATCATTCATCATATATCATCACCAATCTTCATCGACATCTATTTTCATCAATATTCATCATCAATATTACTATCAATATTCATTATCAATTCAATAGTTATCAACAATCAACATCAATTCAATCCTATCCCGTCCTACACTAGCCTAAGTTTCATGAAGCATTACATATTAACTAAAGGAAACCAAAATCATACATTGACCGATTTTTAACACGTACAAAATATAAAAAATAATTCCAAATAAGCTTCCACAAAGCTTCAGCCACCAAAGTCAATCCAATTGCCAAAACTAACTCTAATAATCACCAAATTCAAGCTATAAACATTTAATTTATCATAAATTAATCCTAGGGTTCCTAAAATCACTAATCCACAAGGGTTTCGCAGTGACTTACCTTATCCGACAGTATTAGGAGCAAAATTCAATAATAACCTAATGTTAGATTACCCATAAACAACCAAATCAAAGAATTTACTCAATAACTAAACCCAAAATCACAAAATTGTTAGTGTAGAGAATTGGGTAAGAAAGTGTGATTTTCTTACCACATTGTTTGGCTAGAAATGGCGAGTTCGGCGAGAGCTACATGTGGCTACAAACGGCACGCAAATTGAAGTACCGTAACTCAAGTTATGAACAAATGAAAAAGATGGTGAATAGTAACCCTCTTCTATTCTCTTTGATTTCACAACTGTTTTATTTGTGTTTTAGGTGGTGAATGAACCGAATGGCTCATGAATAAGGCTATATATATATGGTGTCTTTGGACCCAACTTGAACCCAGTCCAACTGTTTAGCATTTTTTGTTTGTTTGACCCAATTAGAATTAGTGTCCAATTTTCAATTCTAAATATTTTTTAAGAATTTTTAGTTTTATTTTTTCATTCGCAATACCGAATAGACTTAAACCGGCAGTGCGGCTATTTTTACTGGTTATGTGTTTTTACACAATTTTCTACAGAAAATTACATTTTCCTATTTGAAAAAATTCAATAAATTCAAATCTCACTTTTAAATTTTTAAATTAAGATGTCTAAATTTTCAAACCTATTTCAAAAATTAATTTATTATTTTATTTTGATTATACGGTTAATAACTTTCGGTTTTTACAAACATCATATACATATATATATGAGAAATGATAATACCACTCTCAAAATTAATAGATAATAATACCACTTTCTTTTAACTATATTTTTTTATTTTATCTTCTTTCAAATTTATCTCTAATAATTATTCAAAAATATTTTTATAATAAAATAAAATCAATACAAATTAAATAAATTAATAAATAATAAAATTAAAAAGATTTAAAAATATGAATTGAATAATTTCTTTTTGTACATAGCATGAATATCTACCCTAATTATACTTAATTTTGTCTTTATGAAAAATTTATTTAACTTTATCATATTAATTTTTTAATATATTTAATTATTTCCCTGTAATAATATTAAGATGTAAAATAATTGTTTTCAAATTTACATTATGAAAATTAAAATATTGAACTGTTGCATCACTTATCTGTGTAGCTAATATTTTTCCATCAAAATTTTTTATTTCATGGCATCACACAGTTTGGAGTCAATTTCCAATTAAAGCAACAAAAATATAACTAAAGGCCCAACACTATATCAGCTAGGCTTACATACAAGCCAGGAAAACACCTTTAGTACACAAAACAGAGCTCGTTCCCCAACTCACTTGGGCAAGCAACGGAATTTTGAACCATTATAAACTGACTAAAGTATGAACCAGTTGACTAAAGTATGAACCAGTTGCATGCTCAGCGTGAATTCTTGCAGGTGCTGTCCATATCAAGAATTTTCAATCAATCTAAGCCATTTACATTTTTCAAAGTATATCTGAAAGGCTTAAAATAGTGGAATCAAATGTTCCAATCAAGTACAACGGAACACCTGAACATCTTCCTAAAATAATAACAAAAAAAAAAACATAGTAGTACTTGTAAGTAGTAACATGCTCAACCGACATCAAAGTACTATTCAATTCGAATCGAATATCGCATTATCGACCCTTGACAGTTGTAGAATGCCTAAACAGCAACGGCCAAAAGAGGGTGCAAGTAATAACAACCATATGATATGGCAACAACCAAGAATAAAATGAGCTAAAAAAGGAAGTTATATTTTCCAAACACACCAGGTCACCAAGTGTATGATCTCGTATTTGAGTGACAGAGTGCTTTTTTGTAGGTTTCTGGCCCGAGGTCATGAGCAAAGTGGTGATAGCTGAACATAAAAAAAGAATAAGGGAAAAAAAACTAACCTTTTTAAATTTGTATTCCTTCCATAAAGTATTTGGTTAAGTGATGATAGCTGAACATAAAAAAAAAGAAGAATAAAATAAGACTAAAAATATAAGGGAAAAATTATAAATTAATAGCAGAACTAGAAGACTACTAGTTAAACTCATCTAGCATGTTCAAGTCCCTACTCCTTTACAAACTGCTAAACATACTTCTCTTAACACTCACTCAATGATTACTAGAGATAAAGCTGGGATTTCAAAACAAAAAATATGCAATTCTGCTTACCTTGATATTGACTTAACACAAGAAATTCCTAAAACCGTCAAACAGGCTGTTAATTGCCCACACTGGTTCAAGGCAATGCAGGAGGAGTATGATGTTTTGATTAAAAATAACACATGGACTCTTGTTGATCCTCCATCCAATGTACCATCATTGGTTGCAAATGGGTGTTTGTAATCAAAAGAGCTCCTGATAATTCTATAATTAGATACTAAGCAAGGCCTGTAGGAAAGGGCTTTCATCAATTGGAAGGGATTGACTATAATCAGATTTTTAGCCCTGCGATTAGGCCCTCTACTATAGATTAGTTTTGACCAAGGTTCTGAGAACCAGACCGATCATCGAGCCGCTCTAGTCACTGGTTCACTGGTTTACTGATCCAACCGGTGGTTCAACCGAAAAAACCGTTTTAGAATAAAATAATAAATAAATTATAATTAAACACCCTAAAATATAATTATAGTCTAATATAAATCTTAAAATATCAAAAGTACATCAGCAACCCTAAAACAGCAACACCAGTATATTATCGAACAGCAACACATTATAAAACACTAAAACAGCAATACCAGTACATTAGCAACACCATTCAGCAAAGTAGTGATGACACTAAACTAAACACTAAAAACAGCAAAATAAGTACATTATACAACATATCAAAAGTTCAAAACAGAGTATTCAGTAACCAAGCATTAGCATTAGCAAGAAGTGATGACACTAAATTAAACACTAAAAACAGCAAAATCAGTACATTATACAACATATCAAAAGTTCAAAACAGAGCATTCAATAACCAAGCATTAGCATTAGCAAGGAAGTGATGACACTAAATTAAACACTAAAAACAACAAAATCAGTACATTATACAACATATCAAAAGTTCAAAACAGAGCATTCAGTAACCAAGCATTAGCATTAGCATTAACAAGGCAGTGATGACACTAAATTAAATAGGCAAATTATTTTTTCAATGAATAAAAAGAGCAACTAATTTTGAAAGAAAAAAAGAACATGAATATATGATTACATGAAATGAAATGAGGAAACAATTGAACTGATAAGAAGAAATTGTGATAGATGAGTGATTGTTGAAAGAGAAAAGAGAGTGAATAGCAGCAGAAGTAGCATTATAATTGAGCCTTGGGTTAAGCAAACCCATGATGCTGTTTCCAGAATTCAAGAGAAAGAGGAGATTTCATTAAGATTACACAACAACTCAGCAACACATCACTAATCAATAATCATAATACATTCAAAATTAATAATCAGTAAATTAAAATCACAAGTTCAAAGATAGTCTTAATTCTTGATCTAATTTTAATCATTTATTTTAATCTGAAAATGCTATTGTGGGGCAAAATCCATACCTATGTAATTCTGTATCATCATGCAACCAACACATCAAAACAATTGAGAAGAAGAAAAACAATGTAGCTATTCCTGTAGTAGCAATGTAGCATTAGTTGTTGGGGTTTTGGTGCTTCTAATAATTTCTGCAGCAGCTATAATCTTCTTAGTTACCACAGTCCACGGAGCCACTGACAGCAGGACGACGAAGACACGATGGCGCAGCAGCCGGAAGCCTCGAACACGAACAGCGAAGTCACCAGGGGAATGGACGACGTGCCGAGCACGAGCTAGAAGAGAAGGTCTGGCCGTATGGATTTGGGACAAGGGAAGGACGAGGCCGTGGAGACGCCGACAACCACGGATGGCGGCGGCGGTTCCGTTGACGAGGCTGGGTTTTTGGTTTGAGACCCTTAGGGCATGCTGGTGAGTGTGTTTGTCAAAGGAGGGGTGTTTGGTGTGTGTATTGGGGTGGGGGGGTAACCGGGTGAGGACTCGCATGGGTTGGGGGGATTTGGGTTTTTTTTAACAGCAACAAAAACGACGCCGTTTCAGATGAACCGGTCGGTTCCCGGTCCGGTCCAACCGGCCGATTCCCAATCGATTCACCGATTTGAGAATCAGCGGTTTTAAGAAGAGGATCGGACCGTTTTCTACGCCGGTTCTCGATTGAACCAGCCAGTCCGGTTCGGTTTTCAGAACATTGCATACCAGTGGTGGTCATTCATCAAGGATGAATTTATCATGATATTTAGATGCATTTTTGAAGAGTTGAAAAAGGTAAATGTAATAGATGGTTTTCATGGAAGGTTAACCAATTTATGCATCAAAGTTCAAAGAGTCGGCCATGGACAATTTCGTAGTCTGCTGACTAATTTTCAAGGCCATAAAAAGTCAATTCAACAAATGCAACTAGAAAATATCAGAGCGCTGGAGAACATCATGTTGGAGGTGATAATCCGTCCTTTTGGACAGGGTAATCCGGCTATGAATCGTGAGGTTAAAAACCAATGTATCTCTCAGCTTAACTTCTCCTTACAAAAAGGTATAATTTTTTTCCCTTTTATCATTGTGTTTTTCTTTTTTTTCCCTTCTTTTAAAAGTGATTATTTTCATTCAGTTGTCTCATTAAGATAATGAGAAGATGGGCACTAGATCCTGTATTTTTCTTGAGTACCGCCATAAAAATTCAGTTTCTACAGAGCATTGGCTGTTCTTCCGAAATAGGAGTGTCCCTTTCCGAAATAGTAATATGAAAAGGGACACTCCTATTTCGGAAGAACAGCCAATGCATAGTCTGTAGAAACTGAATTTTTCTGGCGGTACTCGAGAAAAAGACAGGATCTAGTGCCCATCTTCTCATTATCTTGATGAGACAACTGAATGAAAATAATCATCTTTAAAAGAAGAAAAAAAAACACAATGATAAAAGGAAAAAAAAAATTATACTATTTTTGTTAGGGAAAGTCAAGCTGAGAAATACATTGGTCTTCAACGTCACCATTCATTGCCGGATTACCCCGTCTAAAAAGACGGTTTATCACCCCGAAGATGATGTTCTTCAATGCTCTGATATCCTCTAGTTGCATTTGTTGAATTAACTCTTTACGGTAGCTTTGAAAATTAGTCAGCAGATCAGGAAATTATACATGGCGACTCTTTGAATTTTGATGCATAAATTGGTTAGCCTTCCATGAAAACCATCCATTACATGTACTTTTTTCTACTCTTCAAAATTGCATCTCATGATAAATTCATCCTTGATGAATGACCACAACTGGTATGAATGTCCTTTCGAGTTATAGCTAGCTTCCATCCAACCCCTTAAAGTATCTGTGTCTCCCATCCAACCCCTTAGAGTATCTGTGTCTCCCATCCAACCCCTTAGAGTATCTGTCTCTCATGATGCCTTTTCTGCACAAGTTAGAGAAAATAATTTATTAATGACAGCAACAATCAAGTTTTAGACTTGACACTTTAATGCTCCTTCATCGTGTTACTCAATAAATCACCAAAAACAGTCACAATCCAAGCACATGTAAATCACAAAAGAGTCAAACAAGCACAACAAGTCAGCAACACAGCACCAATCAACAATCACAAGACATTCAAAATCAACAATCACAAGACATTCAAAATCAACAATCAGTAAATTAAAATCACAACACAAAAACAGCAGCACAGACCTTCAAAATAATCAATAATCAACAATCAATAAACAGCAGCAGACCAGAGCAAACCAACAATCAAATAATCGTTCAACAAAAATTAACAAACCTTGGAAAGACAGGAACAGAGCATAAAAAAATACCTCAATTAACTAATTATCCAGCAGAATCAACAATACCTCAATTGTAATTTCGGTATCAATCCTGGGGATAGACAGAAATGTAGGTACAATCTAGGTACAATTAAATCACAAATCAAAACAGTAAAACACAACACACAAAATCAATAAAGAACCAGAGCTAATCACAAAGAAATTAAAAGAAGAAAGCTACAAAAGTACAAACAATCAATTGCTTTTTCAGATTTCAACAAATTCAAATTATCTACTTTCTAGTACTTTCTTTAGTTACTATTATTTAATAACATTTAAAATATTATAACATTACTCTAATGCAAGATTAGATTAGAGTGTACTCATTCTATCTAGAACACCATTCCATCCTAATACTTTAACAATGTATGTTATTGTTACTAATGCACCTCTAATTATAGAATTAGATACATCAGCCATTACAATAATTACAGCAAAATTCAGAATTATAGCAATTTAGAATCTAAAATTATATTAATTCTGTCCAAAATTTAAAATTATATCAAAATTCTATATAGCATTCAAAATCCAGAATCCAAAACTGAACTCATATCAAAATTATATTCAGCAAAATTCAGAATTACAGGACTCTATTTCTTTATGCAAAATTCAATCAAATACAGTCAGCTTCCTATTATTTCTTTAAGCTCATCTTTTGGTTTCAATCAAGGTTCTGAAAACCGGACTGGTTGTCGAACCGTTCTAATCACTGGTTTACTGATTTATTGGTCCAACCATAATTTAACCGGAAAAACCATTTTATAATAAAATAGTAAATAAATTATAAATAAACACCCAAAAAAATACAAACATCAAAATATTATTCAAACTTTAATGTCTAGCATTTTGCCAAAACTCATATAAATAAAACTTTTTCACCATATCACCATATTTAAAAATTCATATATCCTACCTTAAGCTAAGACAAATGAATTAGAGGCAATAAAATGAATTAGAGTTCAATTAATCATTGATGAATGACAATAAAATGAAACTAGAGGCATAATATCTAATAGAAAAATTGAATGACTTAGAATTAAAACAACACCAATTAAAATTTAAAATAAAGCAACAACACCAGCAGGAACAATTGAAGGTAAAAGAGCCACAACACAAACAATTAAAACACAATAACACAATAAAAAATTATGCAGTAGCAACAAAATTTTCCAAAGATTAAGAAGGATTATCAAAATTTCAGACTTTTAAGGACAATTTCAGCACACTTTTTTTCAGCACAGCACAGTATAACCGCAGTGAGCAGAGCTAATCATTCAAAGCAAGAACACAGAACAACACAAAGAACAAAAACAGGACTAATATGAATCAACTAATCAGCAATCATTCAATCCAATTATCCAAAACAGTGCTAATCATTCCATGATTCAAATTTCAATTAGTATCACTTACAGAATCCCCCAAAAAAATCAATGTTCTGATCAGAACTAAGAACGGAGAAGGAATATTCATTAAGGTGTCCAAATCCTCATATCAAGTCTTCGACCACTAGCAAACCCAGAACACAAACACAATAAACAAAACTTTTGATTCTAAAACTAATAAATCTCCAAAAAAATCTAGACCGATTTAAATACTCACTATTTTCAACAAAAACTAAGACATATCAACCCTCAAATTCACATGAAGTTCACCATTTTAGAAACAAGTTCACAATTTGGTACCTATTGGAAGAGGTGACAGCAAACTAAGTCCAACCAAACTAAGACGTTGGTATATGGCCCTCCGCCGTGACAATCGAACACGAGACTCTCAGGACCAAGGGCTCCAGTGACGTGGAGGAGGCGCGCGGCGTGGAGGAGTGAGCAGAGAAGCCATTACCTTCGATCTGAGCAGTTTGGGCAGAGTGTGAGGAAGATCTGTTGAGTGCGACGGACAACGGCGATCAGGCGACGGACACGACGACTGACGACGGCAGAAGACGCGAATGTCGATCTCAACGAAGAAGCTGCAATTGGTGAGACTGTGAGAATGAACAGGGGTTGGAGACCTGGAGCACGACGACAGCGCGACGGACGGCGGTAGTGCCTCACTCCCTTCGCCGGTGGTGGAGGTTAGATGGCTAGGGTTTGTTTTAGGGCAAAACCAAGAAGCTCTGAAGAGAAAACGTGTGAGGAGGGTGTGTTGGACTGTTGGGGGAAGGGGAGTGAGTGAGTGAAGGGCATGGTAATTGTTTGTGTATTCTTGTGTATTTATATATTTATTTTAGAGATAATGATATAAATTAAAAACGTGTATTTTAAAAATTTTAAATAGGGTTTGGGAGAGGTACGGCAAATTCTATAAATTTTATAAAATTTGTCGCAGGGTGTGATAAATTTGTTAATTTTTATAGAGTTCGGTGTAAAATACGATAAATTTGTCTAAATACCAAAAGAAAAAACGTGCATAAATAAAACTCAAAAATAAGTTTTAAAAAAATAAATATTTTTTATAATTTATATTAAAAAAATCCGATTATTAGACTATGTTATAGTATTTTGTGATATTAGTAGTAATTGGTAATTTTTCTGTAATTCTAAAATTAATACCGTGTGAATTTATGTTTCAAATTCTAAGTGAATTTTACAACATTATAAATAACTATTATTGAAGATTTAGAGATTTTTAAATACTAGCCTTCAAGAGGGTATGTCTTATTTTAAAATTGTGTTTTATTTTTTAATAAAAATTGTAAAATTAAAAAAATTAAAATATATTAAATTAGAATTTATGAAAAAATTTAAACACCAATTTTTTGATAATAACTAACAAATAAATTTTTTTAATCTATTTTATAAATTATAATTACTATATTACACTTTTATTTTATTTGGTATGTTGTGATCCAAATATAATGAAATTTCATCAAGTCTAAGATTGGAATTATATCTAAATTATAGATGTGATAAATATTTAGAGTGGGATTTAAATTAAAACAAATCTGATTTTATTATATTCATGTTCACTTTTAGATAAAAATAACTAAGGATGATGATAATAAATTAGATGAGGACAATATATAACAAATATGTTAGATATATATTAAAATCAGATTTAGAATATAAAATACATATTGAAAATGAATTATATAATACATGTATTTATATACAAATATATGATAACTAATTTTAGTAACTAATTTTTATATACAAATAATATTTTTACTTATATAAATAGCAAAAAATATTTGAAAAATAATAAAAAATTAGTCAAAATAGTCTAAATTTATTTTATTTAACATTCATTAATTATTACTAGAATTAATAAATAATAAATAAGACTAGTTTAAACTAATTTTTTATTGTCTCTCTAACATTATCGCGATGTTGTAGCTCAATTAATGATTGGTTAGATTTGTTGAACGAAAATAAAGAAAATTTTAGGGGGCAGCAGTTTTATTGAAATCTGGCCAGCACTTAACCAGCAAAAATAAAGTGAGTAATCTCATACCCTTAGATGAAATCTCACACTATTAAAATCACCAATGATAACTAATTGATGGCTACAAATTATAAAACTTTGTGGCCCTAACAGGCTAACACTCCTCCGAACAGCTCACTTTTAAATCTTTCATAATTAGTTTGGTCAATTTTTGCACTTTGGTCTTTGTTTATTTCAACCAATTCCTGCTCTTTCTATGTACCTAAACAAACAATAAAATACATGTCCATTCAGTATTAGTTTTTACGGTAAAATCACCATTTAAGGTATATTTAATATTTATGCTCATTTCTTGTTAGTTTATAATCAGTTAAGAAGTGGTTATTGGCATGATTAGTTACATAAATGTTTACTTTTTTTTCATTCTCTATGCAATCTATTGATACATATATTTCAGTTGAAACTTAATAATGATAAAGTAAGGTATGCTAATCAAATTCTAATCTTCAATGGGCCTTAAAGAAAAGGGCAAAATAACAAGAACACTCACCAGCTTCTGTGATGTTAACAGTTATGTTTGTCTTCTAGCCTTAAGAACAGTGATATTGTTGATGCTGTGCTTTGTTGTATGTATGGTTCAATTCTTTTCTTTCTATACAACAAATGTGTCAATTTCAACAAGCCAAACCTTGTTCTTTTGACAAGGTACAAAAGTACTTCATTTTCCTATTTTAGTATGTTCTTGTTTTGTCGGTGGAGTTCATTTGACCAAACCACATTCACTTAAATAAAACTGTTGACAATCCCTCCCTCCTATTTTGTCTGTTATCAAATGCTAATCCAAACACACATGCATTGAACCATTCTATGCTGAACTTGACTATTGATATAGATACCAAAACTCTTATGGATCAAAGAATAATAATTAAAATGGAAACCTTTTTTTATTTCACAATTTTCAAAGCCAAGCATGTAAAATTTGTAGGCAAAAGAAGAGGTCCCAACTAAAAAGGGAAAATCCAAAGCATTCAGACAAAGATCTGATGTAATCACATTGGTCTTTACATGACTTTTGTGAACCAACAACTTACACAAACACTATAGCATCCCAACCATCTCATCACAAAGTAGGGTCCCAATACAATAAACATGACAAAATAAGAATGGTGAAAAAATGGAGAAAAACACAAGCCTTTTTTCTTTTCATTATAACAATCACTAGTTCAATACCACCTCTTCTTTTGAATCCCACTATCCAAGTGAGATTATAATAAAAGGTAACAAAATTCATCAAACTTCAGAACACATACTTTTTCCTTCTTCAAAACTTTCTTTGTGGTTATTGAGTGTAACTCTCCTTCTCTTGTGTCTTATAGTTTTCTTTCTCAATGTAGAAACTTTGAATTTGATCATAGTATGCAAATATATCTTCCTGAAAAACAAAGAAAAGGGTTACATTCAATGTGATATTACCTAATATATATTTTTGTAAAGAGCAATGCTGAATAATATGAACTACTTTTCATAAAAGCTGCATGGATAGATAGAAATCAAAGCTACTTACTCTTTATATTTTTTTTACCAAAGTTAAAAGATAAAAAGTAAAATTCAAAGGATAAAAGGAAATAAACTTTTAGCCATAAAGCATTTTCCTTTTGTAAATTAAGCACGTTGCTGCAATTTTTAGAAGAAAATCCTTTTTACTACTCACAGCTACAAGAAATCTGAATTCATGAATTGAACTCATCTTCAATTTTACTGATTCTACTGTCAAGTGCTGATCCATTGCCACCAAAGTCGCCGCAGCCGCAATAACAGATGGTCTATGATCCATTAAATTGACCTCTAGAAACAAGAACAAAATACATCTTCTTTGCATCAATCAATTTTCCAGATTCTGATAAATAAGTACTCATTCCAATGCTAAAAATGAACCTTGTATTAGTGTGAAGATGATTTGAATAGTCTTGGACAAAACATGGCATGTTTGGGATTCATTGCAGAGCTTTGTGATGAAATAAGGAAGGAAAACTAATGGGGTGATCATAACCATGTTCCATTCCAATGTGCTAAGCACCAAGAGCTCCATTCTCTGAATCACTTTGTTTTCGAAGCAATAATCTTCCGATTGAAACTCGGTTAGCACCGGCACTTCACTCTCCTCCATTTTTGCAGCTAGAGTAAGACATGCAATTGATAGCAACCTCATTTTCCAACACTTACCACTCTGCATAAAAATGGAAAGATTTTAAACTAATTACACTAACTTCCTCTGAGATTTGGTGAAATTAAACATGACCCTTCTTTGTTTCTAAAGTTATACATTGATCCACCTAAGATTTATATAATAATACACTTAGACTAATAATCAAGAGTGATAATAATCATGATAAATTTCACAAAATCTTAGAAGAGTTTGTGGTAGTTGCCCTTATAATAATCAAGATTCAAGAGTGATAAATGTTGCAATTGAAAGAGTAGTTGAGAGCTTACATCAATGGAACATTTGGAAAGGAATCTGTCAAAGTATGCCATGGACAAATAAGCTGTTTGAAAGCTAAAACCAAGTGTTGCTCTTGTCTTTGTTCATGCAAAACCAAAATATTATTAATCAAAAAAGATCAGATTATTATTATTATAAGGAAATAAATGGGTTGTAGTTGGACAAACCTGAAGAATCCAATTAAGAGCATTCATGCGTGAATGACTGAAGCAATTCACAAATATGAAAGACTCAATATTTTTGAAAGCAAGAGTACCCGTTTCCCTCTCAATCAAAATGCTCACATATTCATCCTCAGAAGCACTATCATAGTGTTGTAATGGAGCCAATGAATGCTCTTCTATTCTAATCTTTCCTTCCATGCATGCATCCACTATCTCTTCTTCTTCCTCTCCTTCTTGTTCCTAGTAAAAGCTAAGCTTTATTTGACTTTTACAAGCTAGAGCAATAAGGAAAATATTAACTTGAATATTGTTATATAAAGATGCGTTTAGAATGAAGACCGAAAAGAAGATATAGAGACTAAGAGATAGAGATTAAATTAAGTTATATAATGTGTTTGATATAAAATATAGAGAACTAAATTATATCTCAGTATTATATTTGATTTAAGATAAATATAAAAATTGAATGATAAATTTAGAATTTAAAGAGATAAATAACAATATTTTTATAAAGAGATATTATAAAAATTTTGGTCTCTGTCATTATAACTTGTGTTCTCATTTTCTAATGGTATTAAAATGAGTATAATTTTGTGTTTTAAAATTAAAATTTTAATTCCAATATTACTAAACACAATACTTAATCTCAATCTCTTAATCTTAATTACAGTTCCAAAAGACAAATACAGTCTAAATATTAAGTGGCTTTCAAGATACTGATTATATTTATCCAAACCTGTTACTTTTCTAACAATAGTGTGTGAATAAAAATATACTAAAATATATCAAAACTAATTTATAATGTAATCAATCTATGTGTCCAAATAACTATATATTTTATAATTAATAACATTAATTCAATAATAGATTTAGTCAAAATATTGAGTCATTTAAGTACAAAATAAGAGTTTATTTTATTGTGTTATGTATTATTACCAAATACAATACGTATACATTAATTTTAGTGTGTTGGTCATTGTTATCTCTATCTTAATGCTCTGTTCAATTTGTTTACAAACCAAATGTGGCCTATTGCCAATTGCCTCAACATAGCTCACTTTAGACAATTTTAGTGAGGTTGCCACTATTGATGTCATAAATATAATTGTCTATTTGTCTTAATAAATTGCGGTAATCACAAGTCTCTAAGTAGAAATCTTTTGTTCAGACATCTTAGAACAACTCCAACGCTAGGAAATGCAGTTCATATAAGGACTTAATTACTATTGGAGGAAAGAGGGAAGAGAGGTTAGGATAAAGACTAAGAGTCGCTAGAGACTTGGAGGAGTCAATAAAATCATGCCATATAGTAAATTAGTAAAAAAAATTTAAAAACATATTAGATATATATATTAAATAATTAAATTATAATTAATTAATTATATTGAATTTATAAATTTAAATAATATTACTATAAAAAAATAAAAAATATATTAATTTTAATTATTTTATTTAATTAATTAAGTGAGACTATAATAGACACTAAAGTTAATTCCTCCTAATAAAGAAGAGAGAGATGTTTTGAATTTTTATTTACTGTTTATGGCGAAAAATTGATGTGAAGTTACTTTTTATGATAAGTAAACTATAAATAAAAATTGAAATGAATTTCCTAGTAGAAATAGTCTTAGAATCAAAATACACACTGGACACATTGTTCAGAGTTCAGGCCATTGCTGCTAGATACAGGTTGGGGAAAAGGAAAAAACAGGAAAAAAGAAACAAAAAACTATGAAATTTAACGTGACATGCAGAGGCCAGAAAAGCCTTTCTTTACGGAGAGTACTGTATATGAAGCACATTTTTGTGGGATGAAAATAGTTTCAAACAAGAATTGTTTTTTTTTTTATATATTTGATTATGAGTGGTAAATTATTTAAAGATAATCTAAACTATGTTATACTTGTCATTGGCTTATATCAGTGATATTTTGTCTCTTCATAACTAAAATAATATTTTTTACAAAATATCAGTGACTTTTTGTCTTTTAATAATTAAAAAAATTTACAAATTGACATTTTGTATTATTATAGCAGTGTAAAATATTAAAATGATCAAATATTCTCATATTTTACACTAAAATAATCTATATATAAAAGTTCTAGCCTTCAAACAACTAGAATAAATAATTTATGAAAAATATATTAATTATTAAATGCTAATTTTACATTTTTTTTAAAATTTTAATTTTTTTCTTTATATAATTTTTTTGTCATAAATATTTATAAAGTGTTTCAACTTTTCCAGTTAAATAATTAACGGTCAATCATTAATTAACTTTTTCTTTTTACTACTGCAAAAATTATATATAAATAATTGAATTTAATTTTGATACATTACGAGTATAAAGCAGTTTTACAAGTGCATCTAATCACATAACGTCATATCAATAAAAAAATTATCTTTTACATTGACCACATGAATGTTGATCAAAAAGAACAAATATAATTATATAACTGTGTAAAATATTTTACACTATAAATGTATTAAATTAAACTCTAAATAAATACCCAAAGAAATATAGAAAGAAAAAAAAAACAAATTTATGCACGTGTTTTGTGGAAAGATTTTGTGGTGGGTCAGAACTCCTGAGCCTAGATAAACCTATGCCTTGTTACTGGGCCTGGGCCTCGTAAAGGACCATCTTCAATACCTGACGAGCTAAGCCTAACTACATTATCACCATCATCCTTGAT
>NC_029777.3:108607935-108637967 GCF_000817695.3 Arachis duranensis
TTATAAAAGTTTTATAATTCACAAATAATTTCCAAAGGGATGTTCCACTAGATTCACAAATGGTTAAAAAACTCTCTCAAATTTTATTTATTGATGCAATTAGTTATCTAAATTTTTTTATAAATATTTGCCAGCCTCAATTACTACTGGTTGGTAATATCAAATACAATAAATAAATATTTAAATATCGTATAGTAAATTCATGTAATTATTTTTATTTACTACAATACTAAATTTTAAAAGTAGTTGTCAATTACATTATTACTGTTGAAAGTTATTGAAACGAGCAATGGTCCTAACCCCTATTCTTTAAGTTACATTTTACTAGACTAAACTTTATAAAAAGAAGGCTAAGTTATTGTCCCCGTAAATGGTGGGGGCTTTGTTCATTTAACTACGAAACTTGTTAATTATGTATCTCACAGTCTACTATTCCCAGCAATTGTACCGTGTTCTATAAAATCGAATTATCGAACCACTTTAATTACTGATTTATTGGTTTACTAATTTAATCAATTTAACTATGATTCAATTAAAATAATCGTTTTATAATTCTGTGTGTTATATTGCTATTCATATTATTATTAGAATTAGCCAACTGATAAACCAGAGGTACCGGTGATTTTAACTGGATGTTGCTACTGATAGACACATGAATGTTTCTTTTTCTTGTAAATTGGATGGTTTTAAATATGATTTCTAGGAAAAGTATATGGAACCAACTAATAATCAGCCAAAAATAGAACAACATAATTAATTATAATTAGTTTTATTAATTTATAATTTAATTTGTTTTTTAAATTATTGTTGACCACGTTCAAAACATGAGGGAATATATGCTACTATTAGGAGAGAATCACCGAACAGATGCTTTGATCATTCATTAGTTAGTTCCATATAATTAATTATGTTTTATTAATGCGTAACACATGAAACATATAAATCATATCCAAAACCATCTAATTTACAAGAAAAAGAAACATCCGTGTGCCTATCAGTAGCAATATCCGGTTAAAGTCACCGGTGTCTCTAATTTACCAGTTGGCTGATTTTTGGCTTATATAGAGTTGGTTCCTAGCATTGTTGTTATTTCAACAAAGTGATGATAAGAAAAATAAAATTATATATGAACATTCACATGCATTTTGTTCCTAGGCCGCAAGCAATGCAAGACCAATTCAAAGTAGGCATTTTTTTTTCTTTTTTCAATTTATTTTCAGAAAGCTATTAGGTATAGAGTGATCATTGATGTATGACTGTATGTGTTATATACTCATAATGTGAATATTATAAGATAATTACCTAAAACAAAATAGCAGTGTGCATATTTAATTACCTAATTCCAATAGATGACAGGTTCTCCAAAGTTGAAAGAATGAAACCATAGAACAAGTTATTAGGAATATTAAGATATTGCAAATTTTGATATCCATTTTGAAATTGACCCATGAAAATTTTTATTGAGAAATATTAGAAAATTATCAATTATTTTTTATTAGTTAATTAAACTCTAGGCAATATAAAAACAAGAACAAACAAATCAACATGTAATTAGTCATGGTTTATACCTTAATACTCTCAGCATACAAGGTGCGTGGATTAACAAAACACATTCGGTAAAATCCTTAAATTTGTTGTTAGTAGTGTAGACATCAAATTTTAGTGATTCATTTTGTATGAAAATTCATAAGTTCAAGTTTATGTATAAAATAAATAATTAAGATCTGAATCCATACTTTTTCTTTCTTTAAATTACATATTATTTTTTCTCAGAGTTACTTTATCGATAAATTAATATATTAGAAATTAAAACAATAATCTAATCTTGAATTTTATTTTGAAACAATAAATAGAAGCACAAACTCCACAAAATGTAATGTTCTCAGAGGCTTGGCCATACGTTACATGCAAGCTTATTCAACATATATTTCATGATTTCTCATGGCACTCAAGTGATGAAAACAGAATACAACTTACCTTAAAAGAGAAAAAAAAATACAACTTGTATTTGTAGAAAGATGTTACAACAACGGGAGGATCAAAGGGTAAAGAAAATAATAAAATATATACTTCGAGTCCAATGGAAATCCTTCTAGCTAGCTACAAATTCCTGGTCACAAATCACAATGGGATGTTAGTTAGTAAAATACATTCGGATAATGTTAGGTAACCAATAACTTTGTTGAACAATATGAATAATCACCAATCAAATCAAAATACATTACACTTTTAAATTATTCATCTAAATCTTAATATTAGAATAACCATTCGCACACCTAGTGAAATAAACATTCGATATATCCATTGTTCACATTATTTAATATTTTCATTGTCTACCTATACTTTTCCAATATATATATAATAATGCATTATGAACATCGGTGATTACTTGTACAAAAATGTTTTCATATAATAAAAAATAATAGCAACAGTAGATAATTTAAAATACAATCCCGTATATACTAAAATCAATAATAAAAATTAATTATTAATATAAAATATATATTAAAAATAAATCAAATAATACATATATAAATGGTAAAAACTCACATGCAATTTGTCTTTATGTAAAGTTGATAGTTGAGAACTGTTAGATGATAATTTAGTAAAACTTATCAAATCATCTAACGATTCTTAAATATCAACTTCATATAAAGACAACTGTATGCGAGTAGTTTAACTTAGTTTAGTTTAGCTATCTTACCTCTCAAGTTACATCAATTTTGCGAAACCTATTGAGCTTTACCATGATCGTAACATATAAGTTGGTCGGCCATTCGATCAAGGAATCGATAATATGTGTGCCTCCATTTTTGGTCGAAAACAAACGAACAACAAATACACCAAAAGCTCACAGCAAATCCAACTCCCATGCCAAGAAAGAGTGACTTTCTTTCAATGAAATCATTACCATCTTCATTTCTTGTATCTTGGTCACATTTTCCAAGAGGGGCTCCACAAAGTTTAGTATTACCAACATAGCTTGATGCATCAAAACTTTGAAGCTGAGTCCCAATTGGGATTTGTCCGTTAAAATCATTGCAAGATAGGTTAAGATAGCCCAGAAAAGTCAAAAGACTCATGCTTTGAGGAATTTCTCCATAAAACATATTGTTGGATAGATCAAGAGATTCCAACTTCTTCATGCCCCCAATTGCATTCTGAATTGTTCCGGTAAATCGATTATAAGATTGAACCTGAATTAGCCTAAATAAACCGGATGGAATTTCGCCGGACAAGTTATTAGCTGAAAGATCAATGATTTTCATGTTTGTATTGACTCTATAATCATAATCATGACCTTTTGTAAACGAATCAACTGTGTCATAATCAAACATTCCTTCAAGGCCATAGTAATTTTCTGCAATCATTTTAGTGACATTGTAGGTAGATCTTGGCATTGGTCCTGAAAGCTTGTTATGAGCAAGATCCAGTTGAAATTTTCTGAGGGAATTTCTCCTTCAAAGTTGTTAGATCTTAGTACAACCATTGCTAACAACTTGGGAAAATTGCTTGGTATAATTCCGGAAAACTCATTTTTTCCAAGATTCAATGATTTCAGAGCACTCATCTTGGATTTCTCCAGTTAAAGCATTGCTCCACAAGTTGATATAAAATAAATATTGAGAATTTTCCCAATCACTAGGAATTGTAAGATAAATCTATGTATATGGTGGTTGGTGATATATGTGGCAAATCTCCTGTGAAATTGTTATGGTCCAATCTTAGAACTCCGGTACTTAATGTTAAGTTTGACAACTGTAGATTTATTGAATTGTTGGACATAAAGACCAAGGAACATTGGTCTATTAATGTCCAAAACTTATCTTCATCTACAATTGAAATTCTTGAGCTTGACGCATCAAAAGTACGAAGTGATTTCTATGTATAAATCCATGATGGAAAGTAAGGACCTAGTTTCGTGCTTGCCAAGAAAAGTTGAGTGAGTTGAAAAGGAGGAATCCATTCAGGATGGAAACGAAATTCGAAAGTTGAGTTGCTCAAGTCTAGAGTATCCAAGTGAGAAAGCTTGGAAAAGAATGTTTCGGATATGGTTCCGGAGAATGAATTCGAGCCAATTCTTAGCTCTCTCAAGGATGAAAGGTTTCCTAGAGTTGAAAGAATTGAACCGGTGAACAAGTTGTTGGAAAGGTCAAGGGACTTCAATTGTTTATTGTTTTGGCTAAATTGTTCTGGAATCAAGCCGTTAAAGTGGTTAGACGATAGATCAAGGTATTCTAAGTTCATCTGTTGGCTTAACAAATCGAGAATAGATCCTCTCAATTGGTTGTTTGATAGGTTAAGCTGTTTTAGATTCTTTTGTTGTCCAATCAAATTCGGAATTGATCCTTTGATTTGGTTGTAAGATAGATCAAGGTGCTCAAGGTTAGTATCATAAAGTGTGACATAATTATTATTGTCAACACTTATTGCTTCAAATTCATTGTTATTCAAATCCAGGAATTTCAGAAATTCAAGTTGTAACAAAGATGATAAGTTAATTTCACCTGCTAAATATGAATCTTCCAAGAGAAGATGTGTGACTCTGCCTGTAATGTTGCTACATAGAACTCCATTCCATGCACAACAGTCTTTTTTAATAGACCATGAAGATAGATTGTTGTAACGATCTATGACACCATGTTTGAACATCAATAGTGCTCCTTGATCTTTCTCATTGCAAGGAACCAATGTAGAATTGCTACTACACATGCTTCCATTGAACATTATTGTAAGTAGGAAAAGTAGGAATATGAAGTAACTTTGTGAAGTGAATGGAACCATGGATGGTTGGTTGGACAAGAAGGATTGAATTGGGATTTTGCTATTTTCAAAGTGGTGGAGGAGAACACAGTTTAGTTATAGAGAAGAGAGGGATCATAAGGTTATCTTTTAATTAATTTAAACAAAGGAAGGCAAAAAAAAAAAAACAGCCAAAACTTGTCTTATTTAGCATTCATTAATTGTCGCGACTAAATATTTCCGTAAACGGAATATAAAAACATTTAGAGGGGAAAAAATCAAAGCCACCAACATTGACTTCTTTTTCTTATGCATCTTCTTTGCATTACTATATTATATATAAAGTGATCGTTTCCTTTTTCAGATCAACTTTTGGAAAATTGGCAATGGTGTAAGATCTAGGAGGCTTCCTGTATTATTCTTGTTAATTATATTGAACTAATTTATATATTATTTTAAATGTTTTACAACGACCATGATGAAAATTTCATGCCCCTTGTGATTTCACATTTTCAGTGATTAAAATCTTTGCCATCTTCTTTTTCCTGTACCTGTTGACCCTTTTTAAAGGGTTGACTAATTGACTTGTATTCTAACATTAGCACCTAGACTATATTTTCAACCGAATGAGATATTAGAAATTTCATAGATTTTTTTTCAAGTATTTCTATTAAAAAAAGTTTTGAGTCCGCGTGACTTTTTTTCTCATTTGCTTGGTCATATTTCAATTTTCACCATTGTTATTAATTGTAGTTAATTATTTATTATTTTAAGATTTTATTTTTCCAAATAACTAAAGCCTGGTAAAGTATTAGAATGTGGAAAAAATAACATTAATTTAAAAATAAAATAAAAAATATTAAGTTAATTCAAATGCTTAAAATTGTATCAATAAATAATCTTCCATTCACAATTAGGGTTAATTGCATTTAATTTTTTTAAATGTAATATTTTTGGTCAAATAAATGCCATAAAACTGAGGATGCGGGCCCAATTTCTTTCGGCCCAAATAAATTGCTTTTAATGATTTAGATGCAAAAACGCACACGCGACTAACCCAATGAATTCAAAAGCAAAACCATCAGCAAACCAAAAAAAAGGAAAAAAGAAAAAAAAAAGAAAAGCAAAACCATCAAGAGCATCTTAACCTAATGAGTAACGACCAAAGGAGGATATGTAAATGTAGATGGCTATTTTCATTATGATAATGACAAAGTGGACAATTTTATTTATATACTAAAATCAGTTGTTAATATAAAATATATATTAAAAATAAATTAAATTATATATGTATTTATATATAAATATATTGTTGATTGATTTTAATGTATGAATAATATTTTTAATTTTATTTATAGATTAAAAGTAGAAAAAAAATAAAATATTAAACTTACACTACTACATGGGATAAAATATAAAAGGAAAAAACAATAATAATGAAAAGGTTCTCAATGCTAAAATTTTGTAGTTTGTACTAGTTAATGAATAATACAATTCAACCGATACTAATTAATAAGGTAAATTATTGAGTTCCTATATATATATATTTGCAAATTAAATTTGGCGCCAATTATTATTAAAATTATTAGCCTCCAAATCTGTTGGCGCGCAGCAACTGAATTTCCATCCCCGCAACTGCATGTTCTGACGCTCCCTGTAGGCAGTACTTAGTAATGCTTACTTGATTAGCTACTAACCATTTTTTTTTTTTTTACTTTTTGAATGATTTCAAAATCAAAAAACTTTAGATGAATAAATATTCTGTGTAACTAGCGGCATTACTTTTTATTTTTTTTAAATAACTTGACCATTAACAGCATCTTAATCCAATACTTCAAAACAGGAGGATATGTAAATAAGCGATGGTTTTGGATGATTGCATAGACAAAAAGGACAATTCTATCGATAGGCTAAAGTGCTAAACAAAGTTTCCCTATTAAAATTTCATACAAAGTAATGAAAAATACAATTCAACAGAGACTAATTAATTAATAAAATAACTTTTAATATTTAATTTCTGTTACTAAAACACTAACCATCAATCCACTCTAACAATAAGTCTAAAACAAAAAAATTTAGAATCAGTTAAACTGGTTCCTTTCTTAATAATACCTGTGATTTTTCCTGTAATTACATATTCATTAAGATTAATTTAGTTGTAACATATAACGAATAAAATATAGACTAAGGCCTAATTAATAAAATTGATCTACTGTATCTATTTATAGTAAGTGCATGTTTGGGCGCTATTATTTTGTTAAAAAAAGATCTTTTTTTAATGAAAAAAATTTTTTTTTTATTTTTTAACGTGTTTGGCAAATTTCTAGTAGTAAAAGTAAAAGCACTAGTAAAATCAAAAAAAGATCTTTTTTGAGAAGCTGTAATTTACATCTTTTTTTAAAAGATCTTTTTTCCTTAAAAAAAGATGTTTTTCATGTAATAAATAAACAAAAAAGTACTTTTATATTGTTATACCCAAACATAATTGATAGATAAAAATACCTTTTTACATGAGATATCTAAACATAAAATTACTTTTACTTCTCTATAAGATCTTTTAAAAAAAGATAATTCAAAAAAAGATCTTTTCTTAGAAGCTCACCCAAACAAGCCCTAAATCAATTACTGATAAAACTATCTTAATTGGATTTTGGCCTATATTTTACTCGTTACATAACATCTCTCTCATTATTTACCTTAGTCTTCCCAACATCATCATCAGTATCAACCTGTGTTTGGAAGGGTTGTCCTATCTTAAACCTTTTTGTTCTCTCCGAAGCATCTATCCAGACACCATTGTTATAGGTGGATGTCGCGGCCGCAGCTCCAATTTCAGGATGTTTAAGGCGACCATTGTTATCAGTAGATTTGGTGGTCGCTCTAATTTTCCGTTGCTTAGATTGCTTGGTTTCTATGTTATACAAATATGAAAACTCAAATACAATGATTATAAATTCAAATATTTATGGCCTCTACTATATCTAAAAGAAGATTAATACTTATTATTATATATATTTATTCCTCAGTCCAAGAAGTTATGCAACCCCAACAAAAAAGTATTAATTTGGCAAATTTATATATGTCACACATTAAAAGAAATTGTGAACAAATAGCACCAATTCTCAGAATAAACAAATCTAATCTAACGGTATGTATCTACGAGGGAAAAAAACTAACAACATTCAATATAAGTACAATAAATAATGAGCAATGCTTGAAAATAATTTTTTTTTTCAGTAAATATTAAAAAACTTATTTAAAAGTATTTTGTTTATCTTAAATTTTAAACTCTTAAATCGTAAATCTTTAATCCTAAATCATAAATTAAAAAATTAAATTCTAACATTAGTTAATATTGAGTAACTAAAAATTAATTTCTTGTAATTTTTCTTAAAAAATATAACAAATAAATTTCAAATTCAAAATCATGACCCCTAATTAATACTATCAGATTGTCCTCTCAATATTTATATAAATCGTAATTTTTGTACAAATTTTAAAAATAAAATATAATAATCTACAGTAGTACCTGATTCTTCCTTTAGAGTATGATCTCCTTGATTCTTGAATAATTTGCACAGAACATAATTGTTTGCATAATAAGCATTCACCATAAATGAATTAAGGCAATATTTGTGTATGATCCATGAACTAACACTATTTTTCTCAGTCCAAACAAGTGATTGTTTGATACCAATTCTTTTTTGCTTTCCCTCTTTTGACATTATAGTTCTAGCTCTACTTTCCTTCTCAGGTTCCCATGAACCATTCTCATTATTGATGACAACTGAGGTTTTCTTCTTCTTGATTGAGAAGAAGTAAAGTGCGCCGCCGTCGCTTCCATCGCCACGGCCGCCAAACGCCTTCCAAATCTGCCACGGCTTCTTTTCGCCGAACAACAAGTCTTCGCATTCATGAATGTTGGTGGTGGCTTCACTAGGCAAAGGTATGTGATTGATCTTGTTGAAAAGAAAATTTAGAATGAGTTCTTGATCTGAAGGATTGAAGCTACTTTGGGGAGTGATGAGAGCCATAGAGTTCAAGAATTCTTGTAAATCTTTTCTCTTTCTTCTTTTGCAAGGAATCAAAATTGTTTTTTTAAAAAATGGAGAGACTTGAACCCACAACTTCTAAGTGAGTATGAGAAGACTATGTCATTTGAAATATAACTCGTTGGCAAGTAACATTTGCACTGTTTAGTATATTAACAGTGCTATATATAGTTATATACCTAAGAGTTTAGATTCACTTAAAATTTCTGACTTTATGTTTAAAAAAAAAAGATTATGTCACTATATTTTGAAAATTATTATTCTTGAAATACGCTTGCAAATATTTTATCCGGTTTTTTTTTTTAAACTTGATTTTATTTGCTGATAGAGTTAATTATGTTTTGGTTTTAAGTTAATTGTTTTTTATTAGTCAATAAATTTAATTATTTAAGTTGTAAAAGATAATAAATAAATCTTGGATATAGAAAAAATCATATAGAAAATAGGAGGAGTTAAATAATGATAGAATTTCATCTTGTACAGATTAGTTATTTGAGATATATCTATTTAAAAAGGTTACATTTGAAATCTTTTATTTAATTTAAACACACAAAAAGTTGTTAATTACGATATATTTGAATAGTAGTTTGTGCTAATAATATTAAATTGTTAATGAACGTTGCTATTACTATTGTTATTCCACTAGTATGTATGCAATTTTAAATTAACATTTCATTGTCATCCAAATAAATAAGAATAAAAATGATTATTTTAGAAGCTAATCTACTCAATTAAGTTATGATGGACTATTTTGTCAGTATATTTTATCTAATTGTACACACATAAAAAATTTAAAAATCAAGAGTGATATAAAAGTAGGCATACTAAATTATCTTATCTTATAACTACTTTCATAAATTAAAATTTAATTAGCAATTCAATAATAAATTTCAATTTCACATAGGAGTGTTACTTCCTCCAAATAATTTTGAGTTCCTCAAGCTATCAATATTTTAGTGAACTTATTACTAAATTCCTAAACACGTACTTCTCTCAAAATAATCTAAAAACTCTTGAGAGATAGACAACTAAAGAATAAAACCTAATGAATTTCAATGATAAGTTTTAATAAATCTTGCATAAATAATAAAAAATTCACATAACTTTTCATAGTCATTAACGAATCTTTTAATAACTTTTCACCGTAATTATTCACCCTATATTTTCTCCTTATATTTCCATATAAATTTTATTCTCTTGCTTGATACTATTTTAGTACTACTTCCGGAAGTAGATAAGTTTTATGGTCAAATTACCTAAGTGATTTTTTCAAATTGAATATGGGCCTACTAATAATTTGTTAGGCCAATTACAGATAAAGGACATTGTGTACTGTGCATTGATAATTTGCCTCGCATTTTTTGTGTACTAACAATTCGGTACCAATAAAAATTGATTTCATTCTCGGCAAATTCATTAAAATAATAAAAAATAATGCACAGTAAAAAAATCATAAAATTAAAAATAAAAAAGTAAATTGTTCCTTAACAATTCCTTTAAATATCTGTATTAAGAAAATCACGTCAAAAAATACGGACCACAAAATTATCCACCCTACAAAAATTTCCAGCCGAAATATATTCAATTAACATTATATTTTTAAATGTAAATTCAATTCTATTCAATTGATTCTATTTTTTTAAAAAGATAAATTCAATAATTGATTTTTACTCTTATTTCCACTGCACCTTACCGAATATCCAAAAGAATCTTAACCCAATCTACACCCGTGCAATCAAGATAAACTGAATCAACTAATGACATGATTCTAAAATCTAAATAACTCCCACACACAAAGTCACAAACTTCAAAGGTGCCGACAAAAAAATAAAAAAGAAAAGAAAAGAAAAAATCCGTGGCAAAAATTCACCGAAAAATCAACGGTCTCAAATCTGCCACGTAAGTGTTCACGGAATCAGCATCAGCATAATTTGCAATCACACATTCACACACATTACCGAATATTCCACGCCAGCCACTTTCTTTGAACTACACTCTCTCTCTCTGCATTGCGATTTCTTCAAAATCCTGAATATATTTTTTTTCCTTCCCCTTATTTTCCGTGTGTTTCTCTATTTTCCCTTTCTTTCACGCACCCTCTCTATCAATTTTGAATTTTAATGGCTTGTTATTACTCATCGCAGCTCAACCTAGCTTCGAACTTCTTCTTGCTGCTGTTGTTTTCTGTTTTCTCCCCAAATTCTGCACAGTTGAATTCCATAGAAAACGAGATTCTCAAATCAGCTTCCTTTCAGATTTCGATTATCAAGCCTTGTACCTGCTTTTGACGAATATATCCCAAACACACACAGCTCGAAGTAGAGAAGAAAAGAGGGAAAAGCCGTTGACACGAAAAATGGGAAAGCGTACCTACTTTAACCTTATATCTTTTTGTTTTTTTGGTTTTTCAGGGGAAAAATAATCTTTTTCTATAAATAGATAGTTTTTTTTTTTTTTGGAATAAGGTGCTAACTTTTATAATTAATGATTTGAATTTTTAGTGTTTTACATTATCATCCAACAAAAGTGTAGAAGGATATCTGTTTATGATGAGTAACGACATGTGTTACGATAGCTTTTTAAGTCTTCATGATTTGTCAAATTCCTAAATTGGAAATTTTGATTAGCTGACGTAGAAGGTATTCTCAAACAGGGATAAAGAAAATATCTTCTAAACCAATCACAACCTTAGATTTTTCTTTATTAATGAATAAATGTCTGTGAACTGTGATTATTCATGTGGACTATCTTTTGAGTTTTGACCAAGGAGAGAATTGCAAAATAAAATGTAAGAGACTAGGATCATAAATTTTGTAAAGATAAGGACTATTATGACTGGTGCATGCAGTTTAAGCTAGTGATGTGAAGGTTCATTGCTATGTTAATTGTAGTGAGTTTAATGTGTTATGTTGAATGTTGCATATTGAGTACTACCATTTTAGAGTATGATGATGTTTGGTGGGAGAATTGAGTGCTGTTTGTTGTTTGGTTTTGTTTTGGGTAGGTAATTCTCAACGGAAGAATGCTGCAGTATTGTTGGACAGTGATGATGAAGGTAGTGTGAGTTCATCATCGAGTGCCCGAACTGACAAAATGTCGGTGACAGGGAACGAAGAGGTGCACGTTGATCAGGAGACTCTGCTCGATCAAGCTCTTGATGCATTAGATGAGAAAAGGTAGTTACTTATCTCACTTGCAGTCATAATTTAGAAGAGTTTTTAACATTGAAATTTGCAACCATAAATTATATGAATGTGTATGCTAATAAGTCTAAGTGCATGTTAGAAGAAAGAAGTGATTTAGCATGAAAATTGGCAATGGTAAAGTTAAATGAACATGGAACTAACTTCATATTTGGTTATGCTTATCTTGGAGGAAAGTAGTTGTTTCAATTTTGTAGGTAGCTCTCTTAATAAGGTTTTTAGTTTAAGCTGTTTTGAACCTGTAATAAGCTTCTATCGTATGCTAAATGTATTCTCAGTTTTTGCTTATTCTATTTAAACCACCTTCATTTTGAGCCTAAGGGTTGTCTATCTTATGTTTTCTCCTTTCTTCTTGATAAAGGGGTTCTACAAGGGAGAAAGCTTTGTCAGTGATTATTGAGACATTTAATAGTAATATGCAGCATCAGTTTGTGGAGAAGAAGTAAGCATCTGTCTATACAGTTTTTCTCATTATACAATTATTTGATTATGTTTCCTTCTGTAATTTACCTAGTATATGTTTCTAAAGGGACATATTGATGAATCCTTATAGCTAGATCTGCTTTTTATCAGACCTCTATATATATTAGCAACGGTCTGCCCATTTTTGCTGCATGGTTCTTCTTTGTTTCTTAGTGTATAGATTTGAGTTGAATGTCTGTAGTTTGGTTGTGTTGAAAATGGAAATTATCTTAGGGCTCTCCCGATTGTATGTTCAAATTCCCCACTAACTACTTGCAATTGTCCAAAATTTTTCATTGCCTAAATAGTTCTTTTAGTTCAAGTAATTTCATATTACATAAGTTGCAGTTTATTTGAGGTAAAATTCAGAAATTGAAGTAAAATATAAAATATTTCTCATATTTATATGACTCATTCGAATGATTTGAAGTCGATCCTTAATTTTTGTCTTCAGAACTTATCTGTTGAAATTGTGTTAGTACATACAATTGAACCAAGTTACTGTTCAATTAAGTTACATATATATATATATATATCTTCCTAGCACTTATGCCTGCACTACTATGCTGTCTTGTTGACTCTGTTTCTAAAACCATGTCTACTCTTCCTGTTAATGTGATTTATCTTCTTTTGTATTTGTTATTTCTCTAAAAATGATGATTGCTATTTGAGGTATTAATGTCAGAGATTATTCTTGTCAAATAATGAGATGATATATGTTACTCATATTTATTGATCTATCAAACTATGATAGTTATGAGTTACCATAATCTTAAAGTGCTTTCCTTTTTTCAGATTTGCTACTTTATTACATTCTTGTCTTGCTTCAATAAAAAAAGGATCCAAAAAGGCATCTGCAAAGGAGATAGCATTGGCATCTCATGCAATCGGTAACGACTTGATTAACTCACATATGCTTGGTATATTACGTTTCATTTGATTAATATTTAATCTAATCTTTTGTAGGTCTTTTGGCCATTACTGTTGGTTGTGGTGATAATGCACGAGAAATATTTGAGGAATCAGTTAATACCCTGGATGAGTATCTTACATCTAAGTCAAACGCTACAAAAATTCCGCCTGTAAGTAGGAGTTTGTATTTTTTGGAATGTCTTGTATTCAAAATTTCCCTCTGGTTCTTCAGAGGCTCTTATTCTCAATTTCCTCTGCTAAATGCTATATGTATAGTTTCTGGAATGTTTGGCTATAATCACCTTTGTTGGTGGGAATGATGAAGAGGAAACTCAGAGATCAATGGACATATTGTGGAGAGTGATTCATCCCAAATTAGGTTCCAATGTAAGCATCTGTTTCAAATGTACTAATCAAGCTCGAGTGTAATATTTTTCTGACAATAACTGTGTTATCTTAACATTTCCATGATAAGCTCACTGTTTCTTCTATTTTATTATTTAGGTAGTTGCGGCCAAACCTTCTGCTCCATTAATAACTGCCGTGGTATCTGCATGGTCCTTTCTCCTCTCTACCTTGAGTGAATTGAAACTGAATTCAAAATTTTGGCAAAGGTAAGCAATCCTGTTTCTGTGTTTACTCTTTGATTTGTGGTATTGACTAGGATCTAATGAAATGTTTCTAATGTTGATGCAGTTCCATATCTTATTTATCTAGTCTTCTAGAAAAGGAAGATCGGTCGGTACGCATTGCTGCTGGCGAAGCACTGGCTCTAATTTTCGATATTGGCAGCATACAGAAATTTTCTGCTGCATCTGAGAGCACAGGTGATATGACGCAAGAAGAGAGTAAAGTGCAGGAAAGTTACATACATTTACAAGGATTGAAAGGGAAGGTAAAAAATCAAGTTGAGAACCTTTCTGTTGAGGCCGGGGGAAAAGGTTCTGCTAAGAAAGATCTTAATACTCAAAGGAACTTGTTCCGAGATATCTTGGACTTTTTTGAGGTGCTTTATTTTTCTCTCAATATTTCTGTTTGAATATATTTTCTAAGAATGTAGATATTGACATAAGCTTCTTTATTGACACTACTTTAATACTATGTGATACTAGTATGGTGACTCTCCTGAAATTTCAATGAAGATTGGTGGCGATTCACTGCAGACATCATCTTGGTCCCAAATGATACAGGTCTTTACTTGCATTCATCATTACTTTTCGTTGAAAAATTATTTTTACGTATTAGCAAGCTGACATTCAGATATTTGCAGTTGAACTATCTCAAGCACTTTTTAGGGGGAGGATTCATCAAGCATATGCAGGTTGGTGTTTACTCATGGCAACTTTCTTTCTTTTGGCGTGTTCCTAATTGTTCCAAAAAAAGCTTACAACTCCAGAGGTTTACTTATCCCATCCCTTTTCTTTGTCTTCTACCTTGGCAATTTAGGAAAATGGGTTCCTTCATGATGTTTTTAATTTCACCCCGAAGAAAAGATATCTTGGTGGCAATGAACCCCGAATGTCCAGTGGTGAAAAGGTTAGTTTGTTTTTAATCCCAATGAGTTTTTGGGATTTGGATCATCGCACGTTTAAAAACAAACATGATTTTTTGTCATGTTCATATCTCTACCATTGATTGTTTATCCTTTTTCACTTCTTATTTTCTTGAGTAATCAAATCATTGATGGGAATGTGAATATGACAAGTTCTTGTTTATTTTGAACATTAATGGATCCAAATCCGAGGTTTTTTTTTGGTTATATCAAATGTCCTCTCTAATCTTTTGCGTTGTACTTACCATTATTCACTGATCTGCATCATTCTTCCACTTGTAGAGAATGTTCAAGTCTCCAAATTCCGTTCAGAACAAAGCAAGGACTCAATTGCTTAATAAACAACGATTGTTATCTGAGGTACCTTTCTTAACATACATAGAGATCATCAACTCTTACTTTCCTGTTTAAAATGCATGGTTACAAATTGATTACTTTAACTCTTAGGTTACCTTCCTCACAGGTTGGCTTATTTTTCGCCACCAATTCATCTCCATCTTCGTTTTTGTCCTCATTCCATTGTTCTTTTAAATTATATTGCAACAAAATCGTCACGATGGGGATCTCAATCTAAACATGTCAAACCAATATTCACTTTTTACCCTTTGTTAATAAAAATTCATCATAGTTACAAAAGCTAGCTAATTGTGTTGGCAATGACTTCAATGCACCAAGTTCAAGATGATCCAATGCTATAAGATTTGATTGCAGTTGGTGGTGTAAACTTACATCATAATATAATCCTTGTTCACATTATGATTATGTTGTCAAATTAAAATATTGTTGGGTTAATTCTTTTTTTTTTATCAACAGGGTAGAAACTTAGGTCATTATGCAGCTAATGCAGGTGATGATGAAGCATGAGCTTTGGATTGGAGTGGAACTACTTATTTGCTGGGATGATGTTCACTTGAGAATTTGTTCACTAATCTTATACTTCATCATTTTCTGCTATTATTGTTATTTTGACTTAATGGCTAGGAATCTTATTTTTGCATGTTGTCCCAGCATGACAGAATATTTTCTTGTTATGTACATAGGTGGCCCCAAATATTTATGCCTTCTCTACATTGTGGTGGCCTATGTGATCAAGAATGCAACATTATATAGAAACTAGAAATTAATGTATAATTCTTGTTCTCATTTTATGTTTTCTCTTCATTTTCTCCATTTTCTCTTCCACTTTCTTTCTTTCTAGCCCTATTTTCTCTTAAACCAAACATAGTATATAGAGAGAAGAAATTGTGTATCTACTAAGTATTAACACCAATTTAAAGTTTATATAGCTCTTCTTTAAGCATGTTTTCATGATAGAACCCACCTTTCCTTAAACTCATATTATCCTAGAAAAATTTCAATGTGCTGTTAAGTAAAACAATTTATATTGATAATTAACAACATACTTTAAACAATATATATCTACGTTAAACATTATCACGTACTGTGAAAAAAGAGGAAATGGACTAGTATTATTTGAAATAATCCAAAGTGGAGAATGATTGATGTAAGTGGAGGGTGCGTGGAAGCTGTTAAAGGAAGATTAAAAGGATAGTGACATGAAATGAGAATAAGAGTACGTGAAAGTTACAATGGACTCAAAAATTAAGGTAGCGACAAAGTAAACTGACACACACTGCTACTTTCTAAGTACTTGTCAATTGTCATCCATCTCATTAGATTCCCCCTTGAAATCACTCATATCATCCTTGAAGGTGTTTTTATACTTACGAGTTTAACATATTATTTTTAAGAATACTACTACATACAAGTCTTTTTGGCATACAGTCATACAAGTCACTTGTATAATATGTGTGTAAAATCTAATTGTTTCTCTTTGTATCTCGCGTTTTTCCTCCTTCTTTTTTTCTTTTTTCTTCTTCTTCTTTGTATTTCTCCTTCTTTTTCTTTGCGTATTTCATCTTCATCGTCGTTTTTTTATTACTGTTGTTATTACTGCATTTTTTTTTCTTCCTCCTCCTTCTATTGATTTTGCAACATTATGTATTTTTTTCTTCTTTGTTTAATTTTTTTCTCCTAAGAAGAATTATGAGAATATGAAATAAGAGGATGAAGAAGCAGAAGCAGAAGCAGCAGAAGATGAGGAAGAGGAAGAGGAAGAGTTTTGAATTATGCAGAATTTATCAGCACATATATACCGAAAATTCTTAAACAATACACTTGAATATCTTCGTGTTACACCTAAATATCTTCGTATTACACCCAAATTTGCTGCAAATACAAAAAAATATTTCTTCTAATGCTGCATTTTTTTCTTTTTTTCCTTATTTATTTCTTTCTTTTAGATGAATGAATGTAAGTCCATCATCTTTTAAATAATTTTGCAACATTATGTGTTTCTTTTTTTTCTTTGTTTGATTTTTTTGTTTTTATTCTTGTTAAAATAGTAAAACAAGAAGAAACTTGAGAAGATAAAACAAGAAAAAAAGATGAATAAAAAAAGAAAATAATGATGAAAAAGAAGAAAAAACAGCACAAGATTAAGAGGAGGGAGAAGAAAAGTTTTGAATGATGCAGAACTTATCAGTGCACATACACAGAAAATTCTTAAACAATACACTCAAATATCTTCATGTTACACCTAAATATTTTCGTGTTATACCCAAATTTGCTGCAAATATATAAAAATATTTTCTTTAATGCATAACTTTTACATTACATTCTATTTAAACAATCAACGATGAAACATTATTCACCTACAGAATCATAAACTACTAACGAAAAAATTAACTAGAATCGAACCACACCTCAACCACTTGATTGGATTCAAAACAATAATAAATTTCATTCTGGTTCAATTAACAATCTGAACTTGAATTATTTATTATTTTCAACAACGAGATAACTGATGATGGAGGAGAAGGAGGAAAAGGAAGAAGGAGAATAAATTCCAATGAAAAAAGAAGGAGAAAGAGGAGGAGGAGGAGGAGATGGTGTTGGTGATGACGATAACAAAAGAGAAAAATAACGAAAAAGAAGAACATAAAATAATGGCACGAAGAAAAACGTGTGCGCGTGAATATAAATGACTTGTATAGACTTGTATAAAAAAATGACTTATATGTGAAGAATAATTATATTTTAAAGTCAATTTTATGTTGTTTATTATTTGATATTTAATTTTTATAATAAGTTTTAAATATTTAAAATTATTTATTTTAATATTTTTAAATTAAATATTAATTCTTAATTTTTTTGACAAGTTGTACACTATCTTTTAGGCACACTATAGCAATGGTCTATTTTTAAACATATTTATATAAAAATAGTTATAATTTTATCAAATTTGTAATTAAATTTTCATAATGTATAAGCTTTTAACTAATTTTTTTTTACATCGTTTTGAATGTTGTAATTAAATTTTTTTGTACTAAAAATATTAAAATTAATAGAATACTTTAAAAATAAGAAAATGTTTAATAATTTTTTATACGATAATGACGACTTAATTACGATATTCACAACATTATAAGAACTTAATTAAACACTTTTAAAATATAAAAAGAATTAACTATAAATTTAATGAAACTATAAATACTATCAGAAAAAAAATAATGTTGAGCTATATAAAGATTGGTAAGATCTATGAATATAGATAGTGTATTTTGAAAAAACATGTGTAATTTACACTGATCTATTTGTAGCTAAAGTGCTAAACGAAATTCTTTTTATCCTTGACTTTACCATTAGTCCATTACCTACATCATAGGCACCACCTTACAAAGTTATAATTAAGGATCTCTGTGCATGGCATGTGCTCTTTTGAAAACTTTTTGGGCCATGATCGATGGTTTCTTTATCTCAGCCACTTCCTTTTAAAAACTGCTCTTCACTTAAAAAATGATTAAAAAAAAATTAAAACTCTTACGAGAAACAATTTTGAGATCCTAAACAAACCAAACTAGGTAATATGAGAGAAATTAGAATAAACAAATAATTAAATATATGAGATGAAAACAATAACATAAATGATACGATACACTATCAAAGAATAAGGCCATCCAGTGTGTAGGGGAAAGAACAGGAAAATGTAATTGTTGATAAGACCGATGTGAAGTAAAGTAATTATAAAATCAGTTTGGATTGGTCGACTAGTCAGTTCACTCGTCTATTTAAGTAAGTGTCGAGAATTTGAATTTTGTCTTGTGCATGTAGAATTTATTACCCAGTGATAAACCCTTAAATAAAGCTCAGATTCACAACAAATTAGTCATTGATATGTCGAATTGGAAAATACTGTAGACAACTAAAAAAAACTAATTACATAAGACTTTCGTCACAGTTTTTAATGAAACTATCGACTTTTGCCGTCCTTATTAATTTTCTGAAGGGTTCAAAACTTCAAATACCATGCTGTTAAAAAAATTTGTATTTGGATTTTTAAATTTTAAATTTTATTTTAAAACATAAATTGTGATCTTTGGGACAAAAAAAATACGAGAGAGAAATTATTTAACAATGAGAGATTATACTTTATCTTTAATGTGAAAATTCAAAATTTAGATGATCTAAATTTAAAAAAAATTAATGAAAAATAATAAAAAAATTTATACCATACAAAATATAAAAAGGTGTAAACATTATAAATATTTTTTTTCTTTTATATTAACAATCTCATTGGTTCAATTCTACAATGAAAAGAAAATCTTATTTTTTTAGAAACTAATATGTAAATTTTTATCAAATTTAAGAAATGTACAAAGATTGTTCATGTCTTTGGAACAAATTTAAAGTCAGATACCAACTTCAAAAATTAGCCTAGTGATTTCCTCCTCTTTGTTTTTACCTTTGTAAGTAATGTAAAAGTTTTAGAAAATATTCTTAAATATTGTATGATGTATATGTTTTTTTTTTCATGTTGATATTTATCCCATAAAACATAATATTTATTCTGTGATTAAAAATTTAGTGATGTATAAATTTGTTCCATGAAAAACAATAAAGCTTCTCAAACTCTATTACTCGTATTTAAAATTTTAATATTCTTTCTTTAACTGTAAATTTCATCATTATTCTCTTCTAATTTTAGAGCAAGCATATTTAATAAATAAATAAACAATAAATTTAAAAAAATACTTGTGTTAAAAAATTGACTATTAAATTAATTATTATATATATTATTTAATTAATTTTTAATATATATTTTATACAAACAATTAATTTAAAATTAATTTTTCATGTTCACATGACATGATCGCAGTAAACTACCAAATTGGGCCAGCTGTATTTATTTGACCAATATGCTTCGTCAGTTCTTCATTTCTTCGATATGAGTTGGGACCATATCTAACCATTCAACCACCATCTTTAAATATTAGGCATATTTAAAATTTTAAACTATAATCTTAAATACCACGTGCTAAAACTTGATCAACGAAAATTTGTAAAAAATTGTATATGATTGTCATAGTTAAATCCATAAATGGTATATATGATAATGTAAGATTTTTTTGACGTGGAATATTTCATAATGTAGGCTAAGAAAAGACACCTTAAAAAAGCTCACATTCTAGATGGATGCTATAAAATATTTTACCCTATTTATAACACATTACAATATAAAATTAAAAAAAATAAATCGATTCCTGATTTTTTTGTTTGGGGATATTTAAGTTTCTAATTTTAAAAACTCTCTCATGTGCATCTGTATCAACTAGGTCAGTACAATGGAAATTATGTTTGTTTTTTCGTTGAGTCTGACAGACCAAAGAGAGCATAAGAGATCATTATGTCCAGATTTTAAAAAATCAAAAACTTAAATGTATTTTTAAATTCTCAAAAACTTAAATGTCTATATATAAAAAAAATCAAAGATCTATTTATCATTTTTTCATAGAATTATGTATTGTGCAAATAAATAAAAAATAATAATAATAATTCAAAAGTTACTATCTTTCGGTTGATCACACAGTGTGCGAATTTTAATTTATTATACTTTATAGCTAAACTAGAGAGGTTTGTCATAATAATATCCGCTAATCTCGTTTCAAATATGGATTACTGAGTCCATATTCAAAAAGTAAGATTTACCACTTATTTAATTCGTGACTTTTTTGACAAAAAATGTATGGATCAGGGGATCACAAATACAAACTTTGCTAAGCTTAATTTGTGTTAGTATTTATTTTTGTCTTCTTTATAATATCCAGTCATGATTACTGATTAAAGTACTCTTGCAAATGAATTTATTAAATTTTTTTTTAAATTTCTATTAATAGTAAGTTTAGCCATATTAACTAAACCTATTACAAATTTGTTTGTTATTTCTTAATCAATGTCTAAGAGTTTTTTTTTCTTAAAAAATCTTAACAAATAGAGGGAAAATTTTTTTGCTATAATTACTAATGATAGTACTATTCAACAACTATAAGGAAAAAGGATAAGATTTGATTAAGTTGGTAGTAAAGTCAGTGCTTCTGACAAAAGCTAGAAAAAGTAAGCAACATTTAAGGGGACAAAAATTAATGGAGACAAGTTGTTGATGAAGTCAGGTCTCCTCCTTCCTCTTCTGTTCTTCCCTTTCTCCATTGATATACACACATCCATTTCTTTGTTCTTTAGATTTTTATTTTTAACAAAAATATGAGTAACTATTTAATTATCTTTGTAAAAATTGATTTGTATTTTATTATGTATTAATTTAGAATTTCACCAAAATATGAATTATATTCTTGTTAGGATGTATTTAAGATAGTATACATCAATATATATCAAAATATATTTCATTAATTCTATGTCTATTTAATTTGATATTATTTTAATTTTGGCACTACGATTGAATTGAATCATTTATCTAAAAATAACTATTTTTTATTGTATACCCATACATATAATAGCATCTAAATATTGTATTATTTTTGAATTATTATCATGAATTCAAATAATTTTAAATGAGGACATTTCACAACTAACAAAATTCTTTTAGAGAGAGATTTAAAATTAAAATTATGAAATTTCACTTTATTTAATATTTATAGATAAATTCCATTCCATGTGACAAAATTTAGCTCCATAAAAAAATGAAAGTTTTCACACACTATTCAAACAGACACTTTCTAAAAATAGATAAATCACTAAAAATAATTACAAATTGGACTCCGTTTTTTCAGTTTTGGAAGAATTGATAATTAAATTTTTGTCCCTTTATTTTTTACTTTTCACATATTCCCCTCCCCTTTTAACTTAATGCGGAATAGAAGAGTGTATCTGCTAGGGTTTCCTCCTGCACTCAACATCATCACCGCTGCTTCTACCGCCACTACCACCACAATCACCGCACCACGCTTCCGCCGCCTAAACTCCGAGCCGCTGCTTCTTCGTCGCAACACGATTTCGCTGCCGCCGCTGATTTCGGATCCACCACTTCGTTGTGTTTCGTCGTCGACGCTGTTCCACTTCCTTTAAGGTTCCATTTTATTTTTATTTTATTTTACTTTATTGCCTATTCTATGAACATTTTGTGTGACTTTGGATGCTTTTACTCTGGTAGGATTCCACAATAAATTTGAGAATCTATGCACAGTTTCCGAATGTTTCTAGACGTTTGGTCTGTTAATTTTTGGACTTGAAAATATGGTGCGGCGGCGGTAGAAGGAGCGGTGACGGTGATGAGTGTAGGTGGCGGCAGTAGCTGCTGAGATGAGATGAAAACATCAATGGCAATTCTCTTCGAAAGGATGGTTAAAAGGGAAGGGGAAATTTTGTAAAATTAGAAAATATAAAGGGACAAATGTCTAATTACCAATTCTCCCAAAAACAAAAAAATGGGGTTCCGTTTGCAATTATTTTTAGAGTGATTAACCTTTAATTTCCACTCTAAATCCTGTTTTGTAATTTTTTATAAAAATTCTTAAATTTGTAATGCAAAAACACACTATAATGAATACAACAGATCAAGACAAAGAAAAAGAACAACTTTGTTTAAACTTGAATCTAACTCAAAAGAATCTACCAACATCTTTCATGACACACTACACCACATGACATTTGTCACTCATATTAACATATTCCATCACCAAACATTCTGCAACCCAAAAGAGAGTAGAGAAACTAAACCAATTTTTAAATCCAAAATTATTACTGTCAGATCTCAGTTCTCAGATACCATTTTTCATATACTAATTTTTTGTTGTCTACTTGGATCTCCTCATTATTAAGGCCAAAGTTTCCAACTTACTTTTTTCAAGGTGCTGGATCTTATGAACCAATAAGGTCTAAGAACTAATTTTCCATTTTTAAAATGTACCAACATTAGAAAAACAAGCACAAAGTTCAAAAATAGAAGAGTAGCTTTCATGGGTTAAAACTAGTAGCTGCAGTAGTAGTAGAACACTTACACAGTTACACTTACATTTCTGAAAAGAAAGTTTAAAGTCTTTGGAATCTGAGCTATGGTAAGTTCAAAGCTATGTTGTTCATTATTGCTTGTCTAGCTTTTTTTCATCACCCTCATCCACATGCAATTTCATGTTCTTTCATGTTATATCTGGAAACACCTTTTCTCATGACATTCATCATTGCCTTTGAAGAGTATCTGTCATATCTTTGTCCCTCCATCTTTTCACCTTCCGTTTTTCTTCCATTAATGGAACTTGGTTTGTTTGTTTTTTTCCAATGAATTTTTGTTGGGGTTTTGGTTTTATTATGCTTACATACATGAAGAAGGTACCCATCATTCCCATCATTCTTTGTGTCATGTGTGGTTTTGTTCATTGTGTACTATAATTTGTGGCATTCTTCATTATGCTAATTTAGTTTTGTATTGAAAAATTTGCAATAATTGCGGTGAATTGTGTTGATTTGAAGGTTTTGGAGTGCTTTCTCTAGTACTGAAACTGGTTTCTGTGAGGTTCAATATCAAGCAGAACATCTGCACTTTCTTTTTCCTATCATTTTAGTTTCTTTCTGGAAGGAAGATGTTGTGTGCTTGCTCAGGGGAGCAATTCAAATTCGAGGAGGCACCGCCGCAGTCACCGGAGTCATTGGCAACGAGAGATTTCTCTGCCAGTGGACTTTCTTCATCAAGGACTGGGGGTGATTGGGATTCTAAATTTGATCAGAACCAAGTTGAAGAAGCTGAATCAACTCTTAAAGAAGCTCTTTCTTTGAACTATGAGGTATGAATCATTAATGTCTTTCTTTCTCTCTGAAATGATTTGGTGAACTAGAAAGTTAAGTGAAGTACCAAATTCCTAATTAAGTGATGAAACTTATATAGTTGAGAAAATAACCTTTAAAAAAAAATCACTCTGGAAAAGTGAGAATCTTCCCTTAATAATATTAACTTAGTGGAGTCGGTATTGTCTGATTCATGTAGCCGACCCTGTTTAATGTGACAATGCTCAGTTGTTTGTTTTTTGTTGTTGTTGTTGTTGTCATTGTTTTTCGATGAATTTCAGGAAGCTCGGGCTTTGCTGGGGAGGCTTGAATATCAAAGAGGGAACTTTGATGCTGCCCTTCAAGTTTTTCAGGGCATTGAAATCAAGGCCTTGACACCAAGGATGATAAGAGCCATTGCTGAAAGAACTAGGCCAAAAAAACAACGTTCTAGAGCTGATAATGTGGTCCCTAATGTGATGTCAATGCATTCAGTAAGCCTTCTTGTTGAGGCAATCTTGCTTAAATCCAAGTCCTTAGAGGAACTCGGGCGATACACCGGTACCTTTTACAACACTCATAATCATATCTTAGAGCTTTTGATTATGTACAAATATTTTCAATCAGATACTTATAGTTTAAATAATTATAATCCAGTTCTACAAATTAGCATAGATAAATTACGAGTTCCAAAATGCAATTCATTATGCATGAGTGTTTTGGCAGTTACAGATACCGAATTTTAACATTACTGCTACTTTGTTATTCACCAGGGGCTGCAAACACGTGCAGCATAATTCTGGATATGGTTGAGTCTGCTCTTCCTAATGGAATGCCGGATGGCATCGCCGAAGAGTGTAAGTTGCAAGACATGTTCCACAGAGCAATTGAATTGCTTCCAACTCTATGGATCAAGGCAGGTAATTTAGACGAAGCTGTCATGGCTTATCGCCGTGCTTTGATCAAGCCGTGGAATATGGAGCCAGGAAAGTTGGCCAGTATGCAAAAAGATTTGGCCACCACACTACTCTATTGTGGTGCTGAAGTAGACCTGCCGCCACAATTACAAGCTAGGTCTCCAGCGACACCAAAGAGTAACATCGAAGAAGCAATACTTTTGCTATTAGTACTCATGGCAAAGATGGTGGTTCAGGAAATACAATGGGACAGTGAAACAGCGGATCATCTAACATTCGCACTTTCTGTTACCGGAATGTTTGAATCATTGGCTGATTATGTGGAGCAGATCCTTCCTGGTATCTATGATCGAGCCGAGAGATGGTACTTTCTTGCTCTTTGTTACAGTGCAGCTGGTCAGGACGAAGTGGCCTTGAATTTATTGAGGAAGTCTTGTGGTAGTTCTGAAGCAAATTGCAGACCCCATTTCCCTTCATTTTTGTTTGGTGCTAAACTGTGTTCCCGGTATCCAAACCATGCTCTTGAAGGCATTAAGTTTTCCCGCAAAGCTATCGATCTAGCAAAGCTTCAAAATAAGCATTTTTTGGGTCAGGGCAAAAAATTTCTGGGTGTTTGCTCCGGCACTGCGGCTAGAAGATCTGTGCTGGATTCTGAAAGAACTATATTTCAAAGAGAGTCTTTGAACTTTCTAAATGAGGCTGCTCTAAGTCAAAATGATGATCCTGAAGTGATCTTCAACCTTGGACTTGAAAATGCAATTCAAAGGAATCTTGATGCAGCTTTTGACAATATAATGATGTACTCAGATATGACTGTTGGTAGCTCGAAAAGAGGTTGGCAACTGTTAGCGCTCATAGTATCTGCACAACAGCGGTTTAAGGATTCAGAAACAATAGTTGATTTTGCGTTAGAAGATACTGAAAAGATTGACCAGTTAGAACTTCTGAGATTGAAAGCAGTACTCCAGATCGCGCAGCAGAAACCGAAGCAAGCAGTAGAGACCTACAGAATCTTGCTAGCACTGATCCAGGCTAAAAAGGAGCCTTGGCATCAAGATAAGAAGAACTTTGATCAAGCAAAAGCATTCAAACATGAGGTGTGTAATAATTTTATTGAATGGAGCAACACTATAAGAACAACATTTATCTTAAGATATGTCTTCCAAATTTTCAATTTCAATAGCGTCTCAGCCTGGATCTTAAGTTGTAAATATATCTTAATCGTTGGGATACTTGGTTGACACTAATCTTGAGAAGGTATTAATAAATACAAGCTCATACAGAGATTAGTTAATGAAGTTTTAAAGCCATTAACCAATACCCCTCTATCTATTTTCCTGTAAAACTTTAATTTACCATCTAATTCTTATAGTTTATTTGAGGATTGCTTGTCTAATGTTATAGATTAAGATCTGAATTCATGCTTTGCAGGCACTTCAAGAAAGGAAGTTGGAAATGGAAGCATGGCAGGATTTGGCAACAATATATGCAGACTTTAGTTCATTTCTTGATGCAAAAGCTTGTCTTGACAAAGCTCAGTTAATAGAATTTTTCTCTCCCAGAAGTTGGCACATTACTGGTATGGAGAACTTGACACCTTTGTTCATGTTTTCAATGATCAATTATTGTGCGTTTCGACGAATTTTTCAATGATTTGGCATTTTTCTGAATTTCTATTGGTTGATGGTGTAAAATTACTTTACATTATTAGTGCAGAGAAATTAAATCCATTAACTAATCACTCATCTGAAATTACATGGCTGTGACAGGAATGTTATTTGAAGCGCAATCATTATACCAGGAGGCCTTTGTTTCATTCTCAATCTCATTGTCAATAGAACCTGATTACATTCCAAGTATTATTTCATCTGCAGAATTGATGATCAAACTTGGTATGCAATCACTTCCAATTGCAAGAAGCTTTTTGATGAATGCATTGAGAATAGAACCAACAAACCATGATGCTTGGTTCAACCTTGGATTGGTTTCTAAAATGGAAGGTTCATTACAACAAGCAGCAGATTTCTTTCAAGCTGCATATGAACTCAAGCTTTCAGCTCCAGTGCAAAAATTTGAGTAATAAAAGAACTTTAGGTAACTCTATGATATATGATCAATGTTGCATTGTTAATCATTTGGTTAGAATTCAGATGTATAGATAATCTAGCTAGTTATCTATAGAATTACTTCATTCTATTGCAAAATCCTCAAGTTAAAGCTCATCTGATAGCAAGGTCGAAGTAATGCCGATTTAAGTAAAATAACATCTCAAAGCTGCCCTTCACATAGTAACGCTCATTTAAGTAAAATAACATTATTTGAAATTTTGAATAGTGAATGGATGTCATCGACATTAAGTGCGATAATAGCTATATACAAGAACAATTATGTTATATGCACACACAAAAATCTACATAATGATTGATATTTGGTGTACATATAATTTTTTTTTTTCAACAAACATTTCTAGAATTAGTAAAAATCTAAACTGGTTGAGTTGAACTCTCTCCCTTTTCCATTTTTCGTTTTCAAACATTGGTGAGTTGAACTACAGAGAGAAAATAAAGTTGCTACCAAATATCTAGCATTTTTTTTAAAGGGTATCAAACTATTCTTAACTAATTAACAACATAATCTTTACAATCAAAGACTATTTAATAAACAACTTGGCACTAATGATACGCTTGCAGCACTGAGCACACACAATTTGTTCATCTTCGCAGAAAGCGAAGCTCGCGCTGCATAGAACCTTGCCGCACCCTTTGCTAATACTGCAACACAAACGAAAAAAAATAAGGCACAAGATAACCTAAATAACATACACAATTATGTTATTATAAACACAATACCCTTGGGAAAAGTCCTAAGACAACATGAAGAAACCATAAAAAGTAAATTTAACCTAACTTCATTGGTTTGTTTATGTAAATTTTTTGTAAGCCAAGAAAAAAAAGTGCTTTTGTTTACCAACGAGTTATAACTCAAATGGTATAGTCTTCCCATACTCACCTAGAGGTTGCGGGTTAAAGTCTCACCCCTAACTTCGGAAAAAAAAGTGCTTTTGTTTGCTTTCTATCGGTCTCTTTTTTTGTAATTGATTTACTCCAAGAGAACTTAGACCAAAAGCTCAAAACAATCCAAGCCATGTATACCTTTGAACATCCTAACTGAGAATCTACTGTGTATGCAGTCATACAAGTACATATATTGTCTCAAGACCAGTTCTTTCATTAGAAAATGAGTTCAATATCACAAAACTAGCACTTAAAAAAGCATTAAAAAGAAGGGGGCCCAAAATTATCTGATAGATCACTCACCTTACACACAATTGAAAGTTGACTCTAATATCAAATTCCCTAACCTCAACCCATCTGCCACTGATCCACAAATGAAAGAGTCAAAACACAATATTAGTGAGGTTCTAAATTCTAATACAATGAGTATGGTATGATCATAAATTCAATTGCAGATTGCTAAACAAAAGGCAAGGGAAATAAAGCAGAATATCACAATATAACAATTTTGAAGACAAGAACAACAAAAAAGTTACATCAACTCTTAATCAAGAAGGGAATTTATCTCTGGAATTGTACTGTAACTGTTTAGCAGATTGTAAAACTATTACCTTTAGCACTGGTTCGCCTTTGTTTGCGTTTGCTGCTTGCTTTGCCATTCCATGTTGCTGTGCACGAGCAGCTCGTCCTGCTGCAGAATTCTCAAATTGCGCTTGCCTGCAATTCCGATCAATACATGAAGTTACTCCATAGTTTGTCGTACTATTATTAACTAATAAAAAACCACAATAACAGAATTGAAATTCCCTTTTTTTTTATGCTTCATTTTGTTTACCAATTACTCCCTGCATTTCTTTTCCTTTTTCTCTGCCACTATAACGTTTTGGTATATCATTGGATCAAAGTATCTCAATACAAATCTTATCCAAGCATTCAAGATTGTACAAAAAAAAAAGTAATGTATATATATAAGCAATCCCCTTCAACAATGAAAGTGAATCTGTACTGGTTATTGTGAATTTGTGATAATGGAATGTAAAAAACGTATGAAATCCAAGCATGAGAAGAAGTAATCAGCTCAACAAAACAACCAATTAATTGGGGTTTATCAAAACACAAAAAGGGGCAATTCCAAATGGATACGTATTTCATTCACAATTTCCACAGGAAATATATCAATAACCAAAAGACGCCAAATTAAACCTCAAATCCAATGAATTATTAAGATGATACCAATGAAATTGCAAAAGCATAACATAAAATAAAGAAATAAATAAATAAAAGGAGGACCTTTTCTCAGCGGCTTCAGCAGCTTTGGCACGAGCTTCTTCAGACGCTAATCTCTCTTCTTCTTTTGTCATTCGTTTACCATTTCCACCATTGAAGCAACTACAGAACATACCCATCTCTTTTCTCTGTTTCCTTTTCTTTTTCTCTCCCTTTTTTCTTGTGTGAGCTGTGCTGTGCTGTATTCTTCTTCTTCTTCTTCTTCTTCTTCTTCTACCTTTTTTGTGGTTTTAAGTGTTAACAACTAACTAACCTTCAACCTTCAACCTTAGTTGTTGTGGAAGCAATGTCGTAAAACAAGGAAACGAGGATATACTTGTGTTTAACTGTTTATTCCGCGTTAAGATTGCGTCATCAGTTTTTATTTCATTCACACGTATTCATTTGTTTGTTTTGTTTGTTATTTACTTTATTCTTCTGCTTTTTTAATCAATCGTGGTAATTATAAAATTATTAATTACATATATTTATGAGTGAATTAACAACTCAGTCTCTATCCATTTTTAGAATAATAACGTGATCTTTTATAATAAAAAGATTCATTTTAGTATCTGTCTTTTGTGAATCGTGACACAACGTGGTTTAATGGGAGATTTTTCATCAACTCTAAACACAAAATATTGACATATCAAGTTTAAAAATAGATAAAAATTTAATTATTTTTAAATTTAAATTCATTAAAAATTTATTTATTTGTATTTTTTAAACAATATTTTTTTGAATTATTTTTTATTATTATATTAATATTTTTTTTAATATTTTATTAAATATATTGT
>NC_029777.3:108638256-108652832 GCF_000817695.3 Arachis duranensis
TTTATTGAAAAAATGTTAATAAAAAATTAAAAAATATATTGTTTAAAGAATATGGACAAATAAATTTCTAACTAATTTGAATTTAGAGACAATTAGGTCCTGTTCATTTCTAAACCTGACAAGTCATTTTTCGTTCAGAATTGACAAAAAAACACCCACATAGACCGTGTTGCGTCACAGAATGCGTTTGTTTTTGGAGACATGACAGAACATGACACTGAGGACAATGATAATACAATAGAGATACTAAAAAATATTTTTTGTGCATTATGTTTGGTCTTTGGATATGTTATACAAGACACTAATGTAATATCCAGTATTATATTTGGATACATATAGACAACTAAAATATTATATGAAATGACTAAAATAATTCCAAATTTTTCACATCAAATACAAACTAATTTATAAGAGAATAAGAGTACTAGAAGTATAGGAGATTACAAGAAGAATTGGTCTATATTAAAATGATATTGAAGTAATAACGATAATATAAGAAGGAATGAATTATTCAGACTAAGTAAAAAATTCTACAAAAAGAAAAGAGTATCTAAAATGAAGAAAGAAGAAGAACTTATGACGATATAAAAAAGAAGTTCAAATTATAAAAAATAAGAAAGGATAACAGTAGAATAATAAAAAATATCTATCGATAAAAAAAATTTTTCCTAAAAAGTTTTTATCCACCTTTTTAAATTTTGTGTTTATTATTATCCTTTATAAAAGAATGAACATAAAAATTAAAAAATTATCTTAAAAGATAATGTATTCAGTGTCTATATCCTTGTCTTTAAATATTTTTTAAATATTTATTATTTATATCTTTGTATTCTATCTCTAGTCCATGTTCTTGTCTTTAAATACTTTTTAAATATTTGTTATTCATATCTTTATATTCTATCTCTAAAAACAAACGCTACCAAAAAATAAAGATCAAAGTAAATTATTTTTTTTGTGAAAGATCAAGTTGTCATTCTAAACTAATAGACAGGAGTAGATTAGCATTTCACTCTTCATTTGTTGCTAAAAGAGTAAAAGGTTCTCCTTTCCTTTTATATTTTGTCCCTTGGTATTTCCCAATTTACCCTCTTTGTCTGCCTTCCTCCAGCTTCTCTGATGTTGAATCCTAGACTTGCATTGGAAATCATGGAGTTCGTGGGCGCCAAGGTCAGGAAAACTCTTTTTCATGCCAGATCTGCCTATTCTCCGCCTCATAGATCTGTTCGAGCTAGTGTGCCTGAGTAACCGCTATTCAGTACTAGTTCAGCCGCTTCGGGTGAGTTGTTTTTTTTTTTCCCCTTTTTGTAAAAAAGATTTTGGTCTATTGATTGAGCTCATGTATTGTGTTGTCTTTATGCCTAAGGTAGCAAGTTTATCGGCATTTCTTAGTTCGATGGGATCCGTACCTGTGTTGAGGTGACCTAGGAACGGTTATAGAAAGCTGAATCATAAAGAACCCCATAATGCGCTACTTCCAATGACCGAACTGAAAAAGGTTTGTTCTTAACCTGATCTTGCTGTTTTGCTGATGGTATGGTGCTATTCAGAGACAGATTCGAAGATCTCAATACCAAATGCGATACAGTTCCTTTGCTTGATTGGTAAGTTGTTTGTATCTCTGTGCAAGCGTGTGTTCCACATTCATATAGACACAAGTGTACTTGCATGTCCTTCAATTTCTTAGTGATAAAAAGCTTCTTACAACTTTGGAATTTAAGTAATTTGATAATTGAATGGCCTTCTTGGTTATATGTTGGGTTTACTATATAATTGATTCCTTAGTTGGAAAAGGTTGCACATGTTGCCATCACTTCCTGCTTATTCTTTCCCTCTTTTGTTGAGTTGACTTTGTTGTTCATTATTGGGGAGTTTCCAAATATCATATAGTAAACCATGGCTCATGAGAATTTGAATTTGAATAACTTGTTACTTTTTAGCACCATGTTTGTTCAGCATCTCTTACCAATTACCATAGACTCTCTTGGTATTTTGTATGTAATGTAGCTTACACTTATCGTTATCTCTGCAGTTTTAATTGCGATTCGCGCAATGTAGAAGGAGGAAGGCTTAGACACACGTGATGATAATTGATATCAGTTTGTAGCTGGCAAGAGCACGAGGAATGACAAGCTTTTGCTTCAAGCTAATTTAACATTTCAAATGCTTTGGGACTTAATATTTATAGCCAACCATAGCATTTGCTCAGTTATTCATTTGTTGCTAAAAAGTTCTCCTTTTCTTCTTCTTTTTTTCCCCTTCCTATTTTAAAATTGTTCATCAAGAGCTATCTCTTGTAGTGATATCACAAGTCATAAGATGCATGAGATGGAGATGAAAGAGGGAATGGACGTGTTAGATGTGATATATACTATTGTACCTTCTTGATGAGCTTTGGTTTTGTACCGAATCCTTTTGTAACATGTACATATTCAAGATGATGTTTTATTACTCTTTTCACTCAATTTAAAATTTTGTATTAATCAAAAACTCTTTGCAAAATTAGCATCTAGAGCTAACATATAACCCAGCATTGAAAGCAAGAGTTTCCAAATTATATGAGGTTGATCACAAAATTACATCTCTTCATATTTTAGAAGAGAAAAATGATGGAACCAATATTCATTGTCATGTTAGGTGCTTGTTTTTGTTAATAGAACCCAACCATAAACTTTAAACTCTCCTCAGATTCAGTGATCATTTCAATGCAATCACTGAGTAGAAACATTTAAACCAATATGTATCTCCTAAAATTCTTAATATTTGCAGAAAAAAAAAATGGGAAAAAAAACTATGATAGGCACCATTAATGAATACTTTTATATAAATAAAAATCTTTATTTCTAAAAGCACAAAGGAGCATTATTTATCAAGATATTTTTTACGGATAATACATACAGTTTGTCTAATACTTTTTCAGTTATGTTTATTTGGTTTTGAAAATTAAAATATTAATCATAATTTTATGAATATAATAAAATAAATACGTTTATTTTTATTAAATTAAATTAAATCGTTAATTTAAATTATATCTATTTAAATTTTTGAATAATTAATTAGACTTGATAAGTAGATGGATAAATAGATTTAAGAATGAAATATTGGAAATTAAAATACTAGTCATAATTAATCATATAGATATAGTAAAATGAGTACATTTATTTTTATTAAATTAAATTAAATCATTAATTTAAATTATATCTATTTGAATTTTTGGATAATCAAACTAGACTGGATATTTAGTTGACTTTTAAAATTTAAAAGAAATTATGGAGATCATAGTAGACATAAATACCATGAAACAGAGGCAAAGATTCTGAAATTAAATTATCTCTATTTCATAACTTTTTTACTAACAAAATCTGGGTTTAAAACTGTGATAAGATATATTTCACTTTTTATTTGGATTTAAAAATTAAAATTAGTTCAAAACTGTTATAAGATAGAGATATTTCAAGATTTTTAATTTGTTTTTTGATTTAAATTATTCCTACTGACACTCTCTTTATATTTTCTAGTATACATGCAAATCAACTATTATCTTCCCGTTAATAAGATAAACGCCTAACTCGTTCAAGTTATACAAATAATTAATACAAATAGCCACAAGCTATAACTAACATAGTAATAATGAATCCTTAATCAAACACAAAGTTGAGTTGAGAATCCACAAGAAGAGCCAAAAGAACTAGCCAACTGCAGGTATGCAAAAAAAGTTGTATATTCATAAATAAAATTATTTAATCACTGTATGCATGTAACCTTTGATGTTAAGTCAGGAGTAAGAAAAATCAATCCAAGATGAGTGATTTACAATGGAAGAAGCTGGAGATCTTAGGAGCGGGTTCTTATGGCACTGTTTATCTTGGCATTCTTGTTGATGAACAAATACGGTTTCATAGCTTCATTGCTGTGAAGAGCTCTATTCCCAAATTGGCATTCTCACTGAAGAAAGAGGAACAGATTTTTAAATCAGTTTCGGAAGGTGAAAGCGGTGGTTACCAAGAAATCATTCAATGCTTTGGAAGTGAGACCACGGTAGAGCATGGACGTTGCTTTTACAATCTTTTCTTGGAGTATGCTCCTCACGGTTCTTTGGCTGACTTGATCCACAAGAAACCTCTTTCCGAGACCGAGGTGAGTGTCTATGCACGCATGATTGTTAAAGGGCTTTCGCATATTCATCGCAAAGGAATCGTCCACTGTGACCTCAAGCCAGAAAACATTCTTGTGTTTCCTTCATTGGATAAAGAGATTGCAAACTATCAATTGAAGATTGCGGATTTTGGATTATCGAAGACCAAAGAGGAGGAAGTAAATGTTGAGTTGTGGAAGTCCAAGCCAAGAGGTACGCCGTCATACTTGTCACCGGAAGCGTTTTCCGGTCATATTGATGCTCCGATGGATATATGGGCACTTGGTTGCATAGTGATTGAAATGCTCACTGGATTGCCTGCCTGGGGTGAGAGCCCTTTGCTTATTGAGGAGTTGAGGTACTTGGTTGAGCATCATGAACTATCACCCAAGAAGCCTCAGGAAATCGGTTTTTTCTGTCATGATTTTCTGGAAAAGTGCTTTATGAAGGATCCTAGCAAGAGATGGACTGCTGACAGGCTTCTTGATCATCCTTTCCTTTATATCACATTGTTTCATTCATATTATCTTGCAACTTGGCTATGATTGTTTTTCTTAATTAGTTTCGTTGCAATCTTATTTATGGTTTATGTAATTAGAGCTATTCTGATGACATTGTAAGATTGAATGGTTTGGTTTATTGTGTCCCTGTCCAAGGATCTGATGGCTATGCCGTGGGGTTTCTTGGGTCCTTCTTCTCTTTGATGGCTTTGCCGAAAAGGAGTTGGAGTCGGACGGTGTTAGAAAATAGAAAAGTTGTACAAAGTATTGATACATAATGAGTTTGTTCCTTAACATTTATGGTTTGTAAGATTTAATAAACTATCTTAATAACAATTGTTTTGTTTGCTATTTGTGCTTCGAATGTTATCAGTTCTTTCAATTTTCTTTTTCTTTCTTTCTTTTATAATCTTGCTTTCAGTATATGATCAAATCGATAAAACTTGTTGAACCTGAGTGTTCCTCCAAGAGGAATAAGTGAGTGCAGGACATTTTGTTTTTTGATTGAAGTTGTATTATTGAAGTATTGATTTTCTACTTTCATCATAATCTTGAAGCATATGCTGAAGTAGCAGTGGCACGAGTTTATACACCAAAGCTTGCATCATTCTGCACTCAACCACCCTTATGTGCTTCAAATGTTATCAGTTCTTTCAATTTTCTTTTTCTTTCTTTCTTTTATAATCTTGCTTTCAGTATATGATCAAATAATTTAATTAGATAGAAAAATGTCAACCCGTGTTAGGATCAAATTTACTGGTCAAATTTCTTATTAATTGCACCAATTCGGTATTGATTTCCTCAACCATGAAAATTTCGTTGGTTGATCCATTAAAGGTGCTTGATCCATTCATGGTTGCTGTTGGATGAAACATGTGTTAGGTTCAATGACAGAAGAACTCGAAGTTTATGCCTATCCGCAGTTTGTAAACCGCTGGAGGAGTATAACGGTTTATGTATGTTTGGAATCCATAGAACCTCTCTCGCGATTTACATCGTTTACTAAAAAGTTATTTTGGTATCTATTTTGTAAAAGTTGTATTTTGATAAATTTAAAATTCAATTGTTTTATTTTGGTAAATTGCCCAATAATTTATTAACTAGAATCCAGATTTTAAGTAGTATTTTCCAATTGATTTTGAACCCATTCATCATAATCTTGAAGCATCTGCAGAAGTAGTAGTGGCACTGAGTTTGTCCACCAAAACTTGCATCATTCTGCACTCAACCACACTAATGTATCATAATTCATGAATGAAACTGGTAGAATAATATATAATGCCAAGAGGACAAAACTAACATTTTCTTGTTGGTTTTCAAAGAAACTATTCACTTAATCTGTAAAAAAATTTGATGAGTTTTGCATTGAATTAGTAGCAATATTGCGAAATTAAACCACTATCATAACCAAGTATAATTTCCAGGGAGATATATAATCTTGAGAATTATTAATTCACAAGTTCGGTGGAAAGTCGAAACGACAGAAGTAACTTGTGTTTGACCTTGATATGTGAAGCTAGCTCTTTCAACAAGGACTACTCTACAATCAATAAATGATAAAAACAAATTCTTGAAAGCAAAATGAATAAATAAATCAAGGTCAGAAAGAAATGAGCAAATTTTGTTGGAAGAAATCAGCAATCTCTACCATTCTATGATTGACAAAAATACAAATTGAGTTAATTTGGTTGAAATTGATTTTTGGGACCATCCGAAAGCATGACAGGAGAGTAACATATGGAAAACAACCTAAAAGGGTTAAACCAAGATTATTTGCTAAAAACACTCCTAAATTTCCATATGGCGTATACAATGTTTTGTGGCTAATTTCTTATTTACCGGAAGATAAATTGAGAGATGTTAGGTGATTTATATTATTTTAACTAAAATTATTGACCGTTTAATATTTAAATAACGTTTGGGTATACTGAAAATATTTCATATGAAGCAAAGATACCATTAAAATTTGGCGCAATGCATATTCAGTAAATTTAACAATTGATTCAATAGTTTAGTTTAACAAGACGCAAAATTTTTATACTGATTACTGAAAATAAAACTAGATTCCAACAGAATTTATGCAAAATGATAATATTTACTGTCTTACTGATCATGTAATATTATTATTTTTAAATAGTCACAAACTCGCCACCATGGCAAAAGGATGGAAACTAGTTAATTTAATATAAACAGTGATAATTAGGTAAATAAATAGTCAAACTCATTACCATAGCAATTCCCTTTTTGATCATCTTTTTCTAACAAAATTATTCATATATGAATAAACAAATTCATACCAATATATGAAATTAGAGTTGATTTAATTCTAATATATATATAATGAGTTGGACACCAAAAAATATATGTAATAGTCACTTTAATTTTACACCTTGCAGTGAGTGTCATATTTAAAATTTCAAAAATAAAGTTAATACATAACCAACGAAATTATCCTATTGTAGCATGAAGTGTTTGCAGTTTGCCTATGCAATCAGGGTTGCACCTGAGTGCTTGCCAACAAAACGAACTTGGGGTTCACTACCATTCTTGTTCCATGATGTTACCATGTGATATCTCCTTTGCTTCATGACGCAACATTGGACGTGTTGGACGTTTGCATCCAAATTCCATAGCATAGGTAACTTGTGGTACACTATCCCCTTCTTGGGATTTACAATGATACAAGCCCATTAACAACAGCTGCTACTTCCGGCCCAATACAAGAAGCTGAAAGCAATGAGAAAGCAATTGGGCCAGAGAAACCGTTAGCTGAGCAGAGAAACAAGCGTGTGAAGAAGCAACCAGCTTGGATGAAGGACTAAGAGCTGTGAATTGCTTCTTCACACGCTTCACCGCGCTGTAGTCCTTCATCCAAGCTGGTTGCTTCTTCACACGCTTGTTTCTCTTATCAGCTAACAGTTTCTCTGGCCCAATTGCTTTCTCATCGCTTTCAGCTTCTTGTATTGGGCCGGAAGTAGCAGCTGTTGTTAATGGGCTTGTATCATACAATCTCCCCATTGACAACTCGATTATCAGGGTGAACAAGCAAAAAGTCAATACCCGGAGCCAGAAGACACACTTGCTCCATGATGTTCCTGTGTGCTCTCTCCTTTGCTTCAAGGACGGAACATCTCAGATGTTTGACCTCTGCCTCCAAATGGCTCAATTATCCCCTTTGAGGCTTTGATGCTGTTTTCTCCTTCCTTAACTGAGCCTTCTCCTTATTAGCCTCCTTCAGCTTGTTTTCCAGATTACTAATCTTGGCGGTTAAAGTAACCTTCAATTCCTCTAAGGCAGATCTCTCGTTTTCCCTTGACTCAAGGCAGATCTTCAATTCCTTAACTCGGCCTTCTAGCACCATCTGAGATTTGGAGGTGATAGGTGGCTCCAAGCTGCGGCACATATCTTGGGCTTGAAAGGGTTTGGAGTACACATTGGACTCCTCAATGTCGGGGATCAGCACACCATTTTCAACCGGCTTCCCTTTGCCATCCATCATTTTTTGCATTTTTTTCGGAGGTGAAAGTCCTAGATCAGCACCCATGTCCACAAATGAAGATTTCTTTGAAGTTGGAGGTGGAAAGACACCGCAGGCACCTCCAATATTCCCAGTCTTGGGTGGAAGGCAGAGTTTGTCCACTGCAACACCACTTGATGCCATGTTAGCTGCAATAAAGGAGAAAGAAACTCAAGTCAGAAAACAAAGTATATTTTATCGGCTACATTGTGCATAGTAATCAAAATTTTACGCAGCAGGATAGTGGCCTTGGCAGATGATTAAGATTTAAGAGCATAACACTCTCCTTCAGCAGCCGGTACCAAAGAGGCTGAGTAAAAGAGGTACATTATATATATTTTATTTTTTTCTTAAAAAAAAAAGTAAATATTGGTAAATTGAAACATAAATTTGTCAATATTTTATTTAACTGGATTTCACTCCATTCTTGACTTTTTCTCCCTAGATTTCTTTTCCCCCTCTCTTACTAAGATATAGTATTATGGATGTGGTTTAGAAAATTGATATATGCAAAATTGACAAATCACTTGAAAACTGAATAGATTGATAAATAGCTCATCAAAGAGAGAACTCACCTGGGCTTGCACAAACATTGGTTCTTTTTCCATCGACTTTCACATTTTCAACACGGTTGGGAAACGCAAAACTTGGGGATGTCACTGGTGATTGTACTCTCTTTGGTCCTCTACCAAATACCAATATTGTCCGATTGAACAACTTGCGGATTGGCTTTCGAACTGGCTGAACTAATCATGTCTTCAACTTTAATGTACAACTCTATGCACCGTAGCTCACGATTTGAGACATGGAAATCAAACATCAAGTGAATGTCTTGGTCAGAGGTGAGCCAAATAACCCGACTGTCAGATAATTGGGGACCTATTATACCATGCAACTTATATGCCATATGAGATATCTTCTTTCTTCCAAGTTCACCCATGTTCGCCAATATCAGATTCTTCAACTCAAGTAGAGAATCTTGATGATCAGTATCAACATTCATCAAAAAGGATTCCAACTTTGAAAGGTTGCACCACCTACAGTGTCTTCTATATATCCATTGGGATGAACAAGTACAAACATGTCTGAACAAGCCATCTGTAACTCAAGATCTTTTCCAACTTTGGATGATTGTGTGTGGCTTGAATGAGGGAATGAGGCCTGCTTCAGATTTTATAGTAATTTGATGAAGTAAATTCCAACCACAAATCCATGGAACTTTTATCCAACTGCCCTAATAGAATAATGCAATTCGATCATTTCTACTAGTTTTGCACAAAAAAGTAATTTTTTTTAAATTAACTAAATAATAATCTATTGAGTTGGTGCACAAGTTGTTTTACTAAAATACCTTTTATTATATATAATCTATAAAAAATATATTTTTTTGGCTATTTTCAATACATGAACCAAGACCCTGTAGTTAAGTTATAAACAAATTTCATCTCAACTAATTTCAAAATTTATTATTGTTCAAAAACGTGCCTATTGATATACTAGTAATAGCATGTCTAATATAGAGATATTTGATTAATATGCAAAAGAGCCTAAGTGTCACTGAGGAAATTCATCGAACATATGGAGAGCATAATACCCAGTTGCAAAACTCGAACCAGGTTGAGCGAAAATCAAAATGGGGAATGACAATAGCAACATGAATGGAGTGAGTAATTGCAACTAACCTGTGTGAGTAATAATGCGAGGAACCGATGGAAACTTTCGAAGAGCTCAAATTCGCAGAAACCACAAAGAAGGAAGAAGCCACAGTGCTACACAAAGCTTCAAACTTAACTCCATAACTAAGAAGGACACACACTCTCTCTCGGATGAAGCTTTAATTTTGTTGGGATTGGAGCTTCATTTCGTTTCATCTTACAACGAAATGAGTTTGGTGTTTTTCGTACAGAGCTGTAAATTGGAGCCATTTCTTTGAATTTGTGTTGTTTAGCGCGCGCAATAAAAAACAATCAGCACTAAAGCAATAATTAGACCATTTTTTGGGACCCATTTTGTGGGCCTTATTTGGGCCTATGTTCTCATTCCAAAAGCCCATTAGTAAAGAGCTAATAATCCAATATAATATTATACCAAAAAAAGTAGCCAATATAATAATATTTTTGTATATAAGAAAAGGATTGACCAAAACAAGAATGTAAATATGGATTATTGTGAAAAGATCATGATGAATCACGGACAAAAAAATATGTAAATATGTCTAAGGAACACACAATATTGTTGTGGATTGATGTTATGAGGTTCGAGGAATCAATACCGAAAAGAGAAAAGAGAAAAGAAAAATTCACATGGAGAGATCAAAATCTGAAAAAATTTTATAAGTACTTGAATTCTTCAACTATAATAGTTTTTGTAATAACTATTTTTTTATATTTTTTAGCTCATTATATATTTATAGTTGTGCTTTTAGTGAAAGCGTTACCAATTAAGTGTAAATAGAAAATTAGTTGCTCGTATAAAATATATATTAAAAATAAATTTAATATAAATTTAATATAAATTATTATGATATAAAATATTTTTCTAGTAGTTTTTTCTAATAGTTTTTTGTATTTTTTTTGTTTTGGTATCTAGTTTTTTGTACTGTTGATTGAAGCAGTTTTAGGTTTTATAAATTTTTTATATTTTATTTATTTTACCACTATAGTTGAGTAAAGGGGACATGGGTATTTACTTTTCCAGAATCTTTATTCTGGTCAAAGATATTGGCCTACATCTTTCACAGTAACAATGCTTCTAGATAAAGTGAGAAAAGAAAAGAGAAAGAGTTTTTTTTTTCTTTTATTTGTATCATCAGATCATCACAAAACCAAGAAGATGCACAGGATTTTGTTGTGCTGAAGAATCAATCTTTGATTATTTGTAAGTCCTTAAACGGATATTATTATTATTATTAAGGGATCTTTATGTTGTTGTTGTTGTTGTTGTTGTTGTTGTTGTTCATACCTTGATCTAATAAATAAAAGTCAGGTCCAATAAATCAAAAGGCCGACTAATAAAGTGGCCCTCAAATGGTATGTCTGACCTCTTTAAGGAGGTCGGACTTTCACAAAGAGGTCCAGCTCTACTTGACTTAATAAGTAATTGTCTCCGGATATCTCTTCGCTACATCTAGAATAGAGGCCTTAACAAACTCCCAAAATAAAGAGAACGTTTATCCATCAAAAAAGATGAAATTACTCAAGAAAGGTAGTTATTAACTCTACTGTAAATATACTGGCACCACCCAGGTATAAATCACGTTCTCATCTACAAAAAACCTGCTCAAAGTTCTTGCTAATTTAAGTATCAGAGTTTCTTGTAGGTACCACCCCCACCTCCTCGCGAGAAATTCGGACAAGCGGCACTTCGACATCAATAAGTCGAACGCTGCCACACAAAGAGATTTTGACATCACGTTCACGCCCAAACCAACGTTTTAGATAACCCTCGAAATATTAGCGCCGTTGCCGGAGACCTAGAGTACACTGCCTGAACAATGGCGGATCATGAACGCGAAGACGACCATATAGCATCTGAATCTAAGCAAGAAGTTCAACTACAAGACCCTCCACTCGCGCTTCCTCCTCAACCACAACACCAAGGGCCTCACGGGGAAGGAACCTCGGGACAACACCGAGGCCCTCACGGAGAAGGAATTTTGGAAAGTACGGACTATACACAATCAACATTTAGGGTGGATGGCCTCTATAGTCAATTACCTAAAATTTGACGTACTCCCCAAAAATGAAAAGGAGGCCAAAATGCTTGTGAAAGAAGCACAAAATTATACATTGATCCATAATATCCTATACAAAAGAGGGATCTCAACATCCCTCTTAAAGTGCATCCCAACCTTCAGTACAAAAGATCTTAAAGGACGTACATAGTAGTATATGCGAAAATCATCTAGGAGCTCGGTCACTTGTCGGAAAAAGAAAAAGAAAAATCTCAATTCCATGAAAAGTAAAAAACAGAATAATTACCAATTGAATCATTTTACACAGTTTTTTAAGAAATTAAATTTTATTGTCTAATAAAATGAAATATTTTTCATAAATCACAATCATCTAATTTTGTCTGTTTCTCAAATATTAAGATCCTCTAAAATAAAAAATATTAAAGAGATAAAATAAATTAATCACTCTTAAATTAAAATAGTAAGATACACATTTTATGAAGTTACAAAATTAATGATGATTAACCCCTAATTTTATCATTTTATCAACTTTTTCACTTTAGAAGATCTAAATTTGTTTTCTAACGACTATTTATATGAAAAATAATTTTTTATTGATGTGATATGAAAATCAAATCCTTTTTAAAAAGTACTAAAGAAAGAAATAAATGCCTACAATGTTTTTTAATGGGATAAGTACAATTTTTCTCTCTAACGTGGAAATTTATTTCATCTCTAACCTTTTTTTGCTACAAAATAATCCCCAAGGTTTTAGTTTGTTTTACAATCGTCCTTCGGACGAAAATACCCTTCCCCCTTCACCCCCAAAATCAACCAACCTCAGCAGAAAAACCTAAGCACCACCACCACCACCATTATCATCATGGTCATCATCATCATCATCATCAGAACAACAAAATCAATCAGGAATCCAAGTTAAATCAGAACCCACCACCACCACCACCACCACCACCACCACCATCAACCAAAAATAGAACATCAAACAGAAACGGAAGAACAGCAGAAGCAATTTTCAGCAATTCAATAACAGAAGCTCAACAACAACAACAACAATTCAACAGTAATTTTCAGCAATTCAATACCCTAAAATCAACTAACAGAAAATTAAAATCCAACTAAACTAATCCAGAATCAAATCAAGCATCTAACACTAACCAAAAACAGAAATTGAAAGCAAATGATAACTGGATTATGAAAATAGAAAACAGAAAAGAGGGGACAGGGAAGGCAGTGGTGGAGCGCCGGTGGTCTGGGCATGACAGGAAGGGGCTGGAGGGAGGGGAGCGGGCGGCGGTGAGCTCTGATTCATTCTGTGACAGGGATTGAGGGAGGGGAAGCAGGGATGCTCGCTGGCGGTGGTGAAGCAAGTGAGCTCGTCCCCCTTCTCTATGTGTGTGTGTGCGCGCGCGTGTGTGGTTTTTTCATTTACAGGATTAGTATAACAGATTAAATTCGTAATAAAAAATGTCTGCATCTAATAAACATTAAATACATGTAAAATAATTTTAGAAAATGTGAAAAAGACTGACACTTATTATATATTTATTATATGTTTCAATTCATATTTTTTTAATAGATGAAGAGTTTGGATATGATGTGAAACTGTAAATTAGATCCTCACAATAATAATAATAATTAAGTATATATCTAAGTATTTGTTGTAAAAGAAATAAATAAGTAAATAAATAAATAAGGAAGATATAATATAAAATAAAGAAGTATTGATAGAAGACTCTAATATTAATATAATTAGTTCAATAGAAATTATTCATATATTATAAATAGTAACAAAAGAAAGAGAGAGAGAAACTATTCATAAAGAATAAAGAGAGAGAAATATATTTTAGTGATATAAAGGAAGAGAGAGGATTTTATTATTGCTTGTTGTGTGTGTATTGCATGAGGATTAGCCTCTTATTTATAAGCATACAGAAGGTAACATTTTCAACCTTCATTAAATTCAATCTCTCTTGAGAATGGACATCCACCTATTCAATCTTATCACAACACTCCCCCTTGGATGTCCATTTAGGATTATGCCTCGTTAAAACCTTACTAAAGAAAACCCAATGGGAAAAAACTTTAGTGAAGGAAAAAGAGTACAATATCCTTTGTGATGGGACTGCCTCATTAAAAACCTTGTCAAGAAAAACCCAATGGGAAAAAAACCTGACCAAGGAAAAAAAAAAGTACAGTCTCCCCCTCTTGCCGACATTATTTTATATCTCGAAATCGGCGCATCCCAATCTGATGTACCAATCTTTCAAAAGAAGATTTTGGGAGTGACTTTGTGAATAAATTTGCCAAATTATCACTTGAGCGGATCTGTTGGACATCAATTGTCCCTTGATTTTGAAGATCGTGAGTGAAGAAGAATTTGGGAGAAATATGCTTTGTTCTATCACCTTTGATATATCCGCCTTTAAGTTGAGCAATACATGCTGTATTATCTTCAAACAGGACAGTTGGAGCTATCTTCTGATCAATCAGTCCACATGATGACATGATATATTGGATCAAACTCCTTAGCCAAAAACACTCGCGACTTACTTCATGTATCGCTAGTATTTCAGCATGATTAGAGGAGGTTGCTGCTATCGTCTGTTTCGTGGACCTCCATGATATAGCTGTTTCACCATATGTAAATAGGTATCCTATTTGAGATCTCCCTTTATGTGGATCAGACAAGTATCCGGCATCTGCATAGCCAACTAGTTGTGACTTGGATCCATA